>NC_057805.1:452169506-452253562 GCF_018294505.1 Triticum aestivum | reverse complement strand
CATATTAAACAGCAGCTCGGGCACCATTAATGGAGAGGAAGGCGGGCGGCCATGGAAGTCAAAGGGCTCGCTTCCTAGTGAGCCTGCGCAGCGTAAAGCTTGCACGCTTCCCGGTGAGCCTGCGCATTGGAGGACAGCTTGCACGCCTCTCGGTCAGCCTGCACACCGGACTGCGCACGCACGCCTCCCATTCAGTCAAGGTCAAGCACCTATCCACACGGCACCTACTACAGCCATTAAAACCAAGACACGTGGCGTCACATGAATGGTTAACAGAACGCACACGTTTTGAATTAAACAAACGTTTGAGATATTAAAGTGGTAGCTATTCTTCAAAATGCCTTTGTTGGCTGACATTATTCAAGTGCGTCTTCTCTCAAAATGGACACGAAAAATACCACATCATGTCGGGTGCCATTCGATGATGGCACCCCAAGTTTCATGAATTTGAGACGAGTTTTGGATTTACTAGAATTTAAAAACTAGGCATCTCAATGTTTTGTCGGCAATCAATGGTGCCCTCGTGTTTAAAATTCATTCCCATTTATTGCATGGGACCTAAGCATGCACCCAAGGACACAAATTTAATTTTTCAACCAATTTATATGCACTTGAGCATGTGCATGTAGTTCAAATTTGAATTATGCACATAAATGCATCGAAAACTCAGTTAATGCATAAAAATGTCCAAAAGAACCCCGAAAAATCACAAAAATTGACACAACACTCCTCTTGTTCTATGTTGACACGAGAAAAATTTTGGAAGCAATAAGAGGCAGTGGATATCGTTTCGTCCCAAAGGTGGGACGTTCCCTACCGAAACCATGATTCTTGTTGTGAGAAGCTCTGGTTTGTGAGAAGCATATACCCAAACCTGCCCCAAATGGGACAAAAAATTTACCACGGCATGTTGATGCCGCTCCATGAAAGCATGCCAAGTTTCATGAATTTCAGACGAGTTTTGGATTTACTAGAATTTAAAAACGAGGCATCTCAATGTTTTGCTGGCAATCAACGGTGCCCTGGTGTTTGAAATTCATTCCCATTTCTTGCATGGGACCTAAGCATGCACCCAAGGACACATATTTGATTTTTCAACCAATTTATATGCACTGGAGCATGTGCATGTAGTTCAAATTTGAATGATGCACATAAATGCATTGAAAACCCAGTTAATGCATAAAAATGTCCAAACAAACCACGAAAAATCCCAAAAATTGACACAACACTCCTACTGTTCTATGTTGACACGAGAAAATTTTTGAAAGCAATAAGAGGCAATAGATATCGTTTCGTCCCCAAAGGTGGGACGTTCCCTACCAAAACCCTCATGCTTGTTGTGAGAAGCTCTGGTTTGTGAGAAGCATATACCCGAACCTGCCCCAAATGGGACAAATTTTTTAACACGGCATGTTGATGCCGCTCCATGATAGCATGCCAAGTTTCATGAATTTCAGACGAGTTTTGGATTTACTAGAATTTAAAAACCAGGCATCTCAACGTTTTGCCGGCAATCAACAGTGCCCTGGTGTTTGAAGTTCATTCCCATCTCTTGCATGGGACCTAGAAATTCACCCAAGGACACATATTAGATTTTTCAACCAAACTTAGTGCATTGGAGCATGTGCTTGTAGTTCAAATTTGAATTATGCACATAAAATGCCTAGAAAACCCAGTTAATGCATAAAAATGTCCAAACGAACCCCGAAAAATCACAAAAATTGACACAACACTCCTGTTGTTCCATGTTGACACGAGAAATTTTTTGAAAGCAATAAGAGGCAATGGATATCGTTTCGTCCCCAAAGGTGGGACGTTCCCTACCGAAACCATCATGCTTGTTGTGAGAAGCTCTGGTTTGTGAGAAGCATATACCCGAACCTGCCCCAAAAGGCACAAATTTTTTAACACGGCATGTTGATGCCGCTCCATGATAGCATGCCAAGTTTCATGAATTTTACACGAGTTTTGGATTTACTACAATTTGAAAACCAGGCATCTCAACGTTTTGCCGGCAATCAACAGTGCCCTGGTGTTTGAATTTCATTCCCATCTCTTGCATGAGACCTAGAAATTCACCCAAGGACACATATTAGATTTTTCAACCAAACTTAGAGCATTGGAGCATGTGCTTGTAGTTCGAATTTGAATTATGCACATAAAATGCCCAGAAAACCCAGTTAATGCATGAAAATGTCCAAACGAACCCCGAAAAATCACAAAAATTGACACAACACTCCTGTTGTTCTATGTTGACACTAGAAAATATTTGAAAGCAATAAGAGGCAATGGATATCGTTTCGTCTCCAAAGGTGGGACGTTACCTATCGAAACCATCATGCTTGTTGTGAGAAGCTTATACCCGAACCTGCCCCAAATGGGACAAAATGTTCACCACGGCATGTTGATGCCGCTCCATGATAGCATGCCAAGTTTCATGAATTTCAGACGAGTTTTGGATTTACTAGAATTTAAAAACGAGGCATCTCAACATTTTGCCGGCAATCAACAGTGCCATGGTGTTTGAATTTCATTCCCATCTCTTGCATGGGACCTAGAAATTCACCCAAGGACACACATGTGATTTTTCAACCAACTTTGGTGCATTGGAGCATGTGCTTGTAGTTCAAATTTGAATTATGCACATAAAATGCCTAGAAACCCCAGTTAATGTATAAAAAAGGCCAAACAAACCCCGAAAAATTCCAAGATTGAACATAACACTCTTGTTGTTCTATGTTGACACTAGAAAAATTTTGAAAGCAATAAGAGGCAATGGATATCGTCTTGTCCCCAAAGGTGGTATGTTCCCTATCGAAACCATCATGCTTGTTTTGAGAAGCTCTGGTTTGTGAGAAGCTTATACCCAAACCTGCCCCAAATGGGACAAAATTTTCACCAGGGCATGTTGATGCCGCTCCATGATAGCATGCCAAGTTTCATGAATTTTAGACGAGTTTTGGATTTACTAGAATTTAAAAACCAGGTATCTCAACGTTTTGCCGGCAATCAATAGTGCCCTGGTGTTTGAAATTCATTCCCATCTCTTGCATGGGACCTAGAAATTCACCCAAGGACACACATGTGATTTTTCAACCAACTTTAGTGCATTGGAGCATGTGCTTGTAGTTCAAATTTGAATTATGCACATAAAATGCCTAGAAAACCCAGTTAATTTATTAAAAAGGCCAAACAAACCCTGAAAAATTCATTCCCATTTCTTCCATGGGACCTAAGCATGCACTGAAGGACACAGATTTGATTTTTCAACCAATTTGTATGCACCGGAGCATGTGCATGTAGTGTAGTTTTGAATTGTGCGCCTGAAATGGCTGGAAAACCAGTTTAATGTATGAAATGTCCAAATGACCCCTGAAAAATTCCAATTCTTTTACGACACACATACAGTTGCATGTTCACTGCAAATAAAAGGTCTAGCAATTCAAACACCGTCCATTGTCGCTGTGACCCCATTTTGTAATTCAAATCAAGTAGATCCCGCACAGTTTATTCTCACCAACCATGTGAGATGTAGTACAAAATATCTTGGAGCACCGTCGATGTATAGTACGCCTATGGCTTACGTGAGAAGGTGCATCGGCTACAGTCCACAGCCGGCGTGTCAAGCACACTAGCTCGCTCCCCCAAAACTCCCGCCTCTGCATCCCTCTGTGCTTCAGTCCCTTGATTCAAATTTTTAGTAGCCCCGGCATTTTACTCCCGCCTCTGCATCCCTCGGAATCTACAAAATATCTACTCACCCTTGATCCAAATTTTCAGTAGCCCCGCCTTGTTACTCCCGCCTAGTAAAATTTTCAGTTGCCGCAGTATTTCCTCAAACACAACCTCCGCTCACACAGACACACACAACCCTCGAAACCATTGGTAGGTCACCGCCATCGCCGGCGCCTCCATCCTCAACCTATGCCTGTGTGCCAGGGAGCTCGAGTAGCCAATGGCCAAAAAGAGGTTTATCGCGGCCTTTTCGCCCGAAGCCGGCGAGGTGGCCGCCGAGGTGTCCCCGTCGTCCTCCGCGGGCCCGATCCACCGTCACCGGTCCCCCGATCCGCCCGCCGCCACGCCCCTACGCCGGTTCGAAGACTTCCCTGTCCTCCCCAGGACCCGGCAGCCGACGAAGTCCAACCTCAGGATCCGACAGCGGTGATGGGGATGTGGGTCGCCGAGATTACAAATCGAGAGACCCACACCCGCCGGTGGCTCGGTAGCTTCCACACGGCCGAGCTCGCGACCATGGAGTACGACCGCTGGCAGGTCCGCTACCACGGCGCGGCGGCTCGGCTCAATTTCCCCTTCGCCACACGTCCGGTCCACCTCGTTCCGCTAGAGCCAGGGGTGGTGAGCTCGGTTATGGCGCGGGAGGACCGCGAGGCGTGGGAGCGTCTCAAGGCCGAGGCCGCCAACAAGACCTACATGCAAGAGCTCTGCCGGCAGCACCCAGAGCTCATGGAGACGGAGCGGGCGATCTTTGCCGGCGCAGACGGTGGCGAGGTTATCACGCTCTCCTCCGATGACGAGGTCGAAGGCGGCGAGGATGGCGGCGCAGAAGGCGGCGAGGTTATCGCGATCTCCTCCGATGACGAGGTCGAAGGAGGCGACGGCGGCGTGGAGGGCGTCGAGGTGGGCCCCGAGGACGAGGAGATTGACGTCGACGAGTGGAGGAGTGCCTTTCCCAACGACCCCAATGACGGTACTGGCCCGGACCAAGCTCGCGGCACACCGTACATGACGAGGAAGGATTGGCTCCACCTCTACTTCGACAGAAAGTAGTTTAGGTTAGTTTAAGTTTATGTTTTATGTTCGGTTATGCAAAACTATCAATGTTTATGTTTGAATGCATGCTACTTTCGGTTGAACCTGCTTTGAACTTGATCAAATTGAAGTTTACAACCTTAAGTTTAGGGGATCGACTAGAAAAGGCCAAAAATTGCCGGAGTATATATATATCCACTAAGGGTTTTAGTCCTTTAACTTTTTGAGGATCGCCTAGAGATGTCCTTATGACTTGTTTATTTCAGTTCTTCACAATGTGATGCTCTATATGTGAAACTATTTGCTGTGCAGTTCAATTTCGTCAATAACAGTTTCAACAATACCACTATGAATTACGATATTTGGTTGCTGTTAAGGATATTGCAGTTAACATGCCTTTTCTTTTTTCAATTGTTGTTTAGCAACACGCATTGTACTGAATGACTAAATATGCAATCTCAGGCTACATAGCAACAAGGAAGAGTGTTACCTTAATGTTCTGATGATGTCTAGATATACATGTCACTACAGGAATCAGCTACTTTGTCGTCTGCCAAGGCAGACGGCAAAGGCAAGGAAGGCGGATGGCAAAGGCCTTTGCCGTCCGCCGCGGACGGCAAAAGGCGCTGGCAAAGATAGGATCGGTGAAGACCTTCTTTGCCGTCTGCTTCCTGACGCGGACGGCAAAGGAGCCTTTGCCATCAGCGGCAGACGGCAAAGAAAGCCGACGGTAATAAATTTGTTACTAGTCCGTTAGGTGGCTAATGGCAGTCTTTGCCGTCCGTGGCAGACGGCAAAGAGCATCAGGCCTTTGCCGTCTGCCACTGTAGGCAAACTGACCAAATGGGTCAGTTGCCAGGAAACACAAGTGGTTGCCACGTGGCTTCTTTGCCATCCGCGGCGGACGGCAAAGAGCCCGTTGCCGTCGGTGGCACACGGCAAAGAGCCTGCATTGCCTGTTTTTTCTGTTTTTTCTTATACCCAACCATTTTCACATCAAATAGATGATACATATATATTTTTCACATGGCAAGTTCACAGCAAACATATGAGATATCCAACACATATAATTTCATCATACATGCATAGTTCCATCAACCATACATAACAAGTTCCACATACATGCATCCAACCATACATATTACAATAGTGTCATCCTACCATACATGCATAGTTCATCGATACAAAAGAAACATAGTTCATCCAAACAAGCACTCCATCTATGCAAGCTTCCGTGAAGCGAATGAATTCTGCAAAATGGGAAATAAGAAAGTTAGAAGAAGAAGATTAGAAGAAGAAGAAGAAGAAGAATCTATGACATTTATGAGCTAATTTAGGTGAAATGGATCGTTTGTGAGCTAACTTAGGTGAAATGGATCATTTATGAGCTAACCTAGGTGAAATGGATCGCTTATGAGCTAACTTAGGTAGAATGCATCATTTTAGAGCTAACCTAGGTAAGATGGATCATTTTGCAGCTAACCTAGGTAAAATGGGTCATTTTAGAGCTAACTTGGGTAAAATGGATCATTTATGAGCTAAGTAAGGTAAAATGGGTCATTTTAGAGCTAACTTAGGTAAAATGGATTATTTTAGAACTAACTTAGGTAAAATGGATCGTTCATGAGCTAACTAACCTAATTATGCCATTTTTGACATAAGTAAGCTAAGTACATGTCATTATTGAGCAAACCTAGTTAACTAAGCATATTAGAGCTAACTTTGGTCATTTTGGAGGAAACAAAGCTAAGTATAGATCGTTTTAGAGCTAACTTAGGTAAAATGGATGGTTTTGGAGGTCAGTAAGCTTATTAAGTCTTTTTGGAGTAAATAAAGCTAAGTCTAGGTCTTTATGCATTTGTTAAGCAAAACACTAGAGAAACTTACCGTGATCATGGAGGTGTGGGAGCGGGCTGGCTCGTGCTGGTAGCTGGAGAAGGATCGTGCGATGCTTGTCTGGAGTTACGCTGCACCAAAGATCATTTCCAATGTCTCGTTAGCATGATGACACTCAAATGTTAAGACTAGCAAGTAGTGTCCATTCAAATTAAACTCACCGCCGTCCCAGGAGCAATCTCTGGCATCGGCGGAGCGGTCTGACCGGACTTCTCGCACACAGACTGCACATTTGGTTTTGACGACTCAGTCATACTAGTTAGTAATGAGACAAACACTACATGAATATTTTGGCTAATCAGCAGAAGAAACTTACCACAAGGAGCTCGTTCATGGCCCTTGCATGCATGTCATTTCGTGCCCTCTCCTTCTCCAACATCTTTGTCGTCCACTCCTCGAACTCCCGCTGCCTCTCCGCCGCCTCCGACAGAAGTTTCTCCATTCTATCTCTCTCACTCTGTATAGCAACCTGCAACACCACTCCTCGTTAGCATTTGTAATCATTGATGGAAGCGCACACAATGTAATGGAGAAAGATAGCTGAGTACGTATAACTAACCTTGAAGGCGAGTTGGACTGGCCGTTCACGAGGCCTTATCTCAGGAGTGGATCTCTACTGGCGCGCCTTGATCTCCGGGAGAGCGCTAGGACAACAGATAAGTCCATCTCCAATGGCTATCGAGCCATGGGACCTCCCGCCACCAGCTATCATCACCAGCTCTGGATCAATGGGACCCTGGCTTGGGTTAAAGTCCTCCCCTTTCCTCGCCTTCCCTTGATCTCTATATTTCATGAGCTTGTCGTAGGAGGAGATGTTGGTGAAGTTGTTTGCATCATCGACATCAAACGGAGAGAATGCCTTGACTTTCTTGTAAGAGGCAGTATGGGCCATGGCATAGAGGTCGTACACCTCTGGCACCTTATCCGCCTTATTGTAGCGTGCCTGAAAGAGAGAAGCAAAGTAAATTAGTAATTAAAGGGCTCAAGCTAGCATGATGAATGAATTGCATGAATCATGAAGCAAACCACGTACCCAGTTCCGCCCGAACTGATATAAGTTGGAGCTGCCTTGATGGTGTGGCACACCTTCCATTTGGGCACGTTTGTTCTTGGCCGCGTTGTGGACGACTAGCCATTCTTTTGAGCACCACTCATTGACCAACACCTCCCAACAATCCATCCGATCCGCACACCATCTCGGAGGCGCCTAAGTTAGCAACTAGAAACTTGAGCGCTACGGCTATGAATTACTAAATGAAGTAAGTACAAGGCCTTAAGAATTACCTTCATGTACTGCTCCTTACTCAGGAATTTCTCGCGGCACGCCGGCTTGGGCTTCTTGATACCACGCAAGGCGTAGTAGTCTCGAACAGCCTACACCCAAGCCTCGTGCCATAAGTTCTGTAGTACGCGCTTGCAGACGTTCTCGATAACATTTGCCGCCTCCTCCTCATATCCCTCCTCACACCTGTAGAATGTCTGCAATCAAATGAGACAATATTGATTAGTACAATTAATAACTAGCTAGTTGAAGATTTTTAATTGTGTAAAGGAGAAATTACCCAGAACTTTCTGATCACCACGTCTGCCCTCGTGTCGCACAAGATACCGTCGATAATCTCACCCGGCGGGGCCGGGGCAGCCAAGTAGTGCTCCCAGCTCAATCCAAGCTCTGGAAGCCGACCCTCACCAGGCAACGTTACAAACCCCGGGAAGTTTTGCCGGCAAAGCACTCCAAGGACGGAGTTGGGCCGGCGGACCTTCTCTTGGTGGTCCCAACCCCTCCAGCATGACAAGGCCAACGCATTAGATATTTGAAGAAACGTGAATGCAGAAGGTACAAAAATATTAAATGCACTTACCTCTCCCCATCAGGGAAAATTAACCACCTCTGCTTGCGGGTTGCCGGCACGGACGAGAGCCGTGTACAACCATGCTGGTAGACGTTGCCCCCCTCCTCCTCAATATCAGTCGGCTCCCCGCCATCATCATCATGGCCACTCGGCCCCTCAGGCTGATCCAGCCATGTACCCCATCCAGACGTGTGCTCGTCCGGGTCTCGTGGGCCCAACTCTCGTGGGTCGAAGGCTCGTGGACCCGAGGCTCGTGGACCGGAGTCCGTGTAGCCTCCTCCTCGGACGAGTCCACCCTAGCAGTCACGTGCTCGGGTGAAAAAGCTGGGGGTCGCGGCGAGGAAGGCACCCTAGCAGTCACGTGCTCGGGTGAAAAAGCTGGGGGTGGTGGCGAGGAAGGCACCCTAGCAGTCACCCTACCTCCTCTCCTGCGACCACGTGCTCCACCACCTCTCTTCTTCCCTCCCTTTCCTCGTCCCCTGCTGGGCACCGCGGTCGACGAAGAAGGGCCCGGCGGTGTCGACATACCGTCCAGCGATGCTCGGCGGATTTGTGCGGGTGGAATGGAAGACCTCCCACCACGCACCGACGAAGAAGGGGCCTCGGAGCGCTCCGGACCAGCGCCCACCATCTTTCAACACCTGCCATGACAAAGAGTAAACGAAATTAAGACAACATAAAAAAATACCGACATGAATAATAATATATGATGTTTTTCATAACAAAATCGAAAAATATATATGATGTTTAAATGTACCCGATCAACACAATTATATATGATGTTTCTCATAACAAAATCAAAAAATATATGACCTAACTCATAATTCACAAATATATGACCCCGTCGGCCTCTGGTGTCGTGGGTGTCGTGTCGGGGTCGGGGTGCCGTATCGGGGTCGGGGTGCTGTTTCGGGGTCGGGGTGTCGGGGTGTCAGGGTCGGGGTGTGGTGTCAGGGTGTCGGGGGTCAGGGTCGGGGTGTCGTGCCGGGGTTTATTGTGGCGTGTCAGGGTCGGGGTGTCGGGGTCGGGGTCGGGGTGTGGTCGGGGTGTGGTGTCAGGGTGTCGTGGTGTCGGGGTCGGGGTGTCGGGTTGTCAGGGTCGGGGTGTCTCTTTCTTCTTTTTTTCCTTTTCTTCTTCTCTTCTTCTTCTTCTTCTTCTTCTTCTTCTTCTTCTTCTTCTTCTTCCTCTTCTCCTTTTTCCTCTTCTTCTTCTTTTCGTCTTCTTCTTCTTCTCCTCCTCTTCCTCCCTCCTCCTCCTCCTCTTCCTCTTCTTTCTTCTTCTTCTTCTTCTTCTTCTTCTTCTTCTTCTTTCTTCTTCTTCTTCTTCTTCTTCTTCTTCTTCTTCTTCTTCTTCTTCCTCCCCCTTTCTACTTATTCTACTTTTCTTCTTCTTTTTTCATCTTTTTTTCACTTCCTTTAATTATGACTATTTAACTCAAACCTAACACTAATCTAATGTAACTAAACCTAAACTAATTAAACATAAACTATTTAAACTAAATAACCAAAACTAATTAAACTAAATAACCAAACTAACTAAACTGAAAAAACTTAAACTGAATTACCTAAACTAAAGAGAAAAGAAGAACAGACAAAAAACAGAAAAGAAAACAGGGGCAGGGGCTCACTGTGGGGGCGGCAACGGGTCGTGGAGGGGGCGACGACGGGGCGGCGGCGAGGCAGGGTGGCGACGGGGCGGGAGGGCCGGCGACGGGCGGCGCTCCTCGGGGGTGCGGTGGCCCGGTGGAGGGGGAGGCCGCGGCGGGACGGGGCGGGGACGACCACGTAGGGGAGGGGCGGGGCGGCTGGACGGCCGCGGCGCGGCTGGCCGGCGTGGAAGGGGCGGCGGGGGCGCGGTGGACGTCGGGGTGCCGTAGGGGAGGGGTGCGGGGCGACGGGGTGAGGGGCGAGGTGGCGGCGGCGGGTGGTGGGGCGATGGGACGGTGGGTGGTCGGGGCGGCGGCGGGTGGCTGGTGGCGGGGGCGGCGACGGGTGGTTGTGGTCTCGTCGGGGAGAGAGGACAGAAAGAGAGAGAGAGAGAGGGAGAGGGGCGGGTTGGAGCCTTTAGTTAGGTTATCTCTTTGCCGTCCGCCCCCCTTTGCCGTCCGCTTTTTTGCTCTTTGGCGTCCGCTTGTAGACGGCAAAGAGGGGGCCGTTAGGTTTTTTTTCTGAGCAGCTCGTTAGTGGGGCCCACCTCCCTCTTTGCCGTCCGCCAGCTGACAGCAAAGATTCTTTGTCGTCCATTTTTTGTAAGCGGACGGCAAAGACCTTCTTTGCCGTCCGTCAGCAGACGACAAAGAATTGGCAGATGGCAAATAAGCTAATTCCTGTAGTGTGTAATAAAATCTTATATAATGTTATGGATGGAGTGTTGTACTACATCATTTTTCAATTGTTGTTTAGCTTCTAATATTAACTTTGTGCTTTTAGGTACATATATCATAGCCAAAGATCCACACTTCGACCCTTTCTGCGTATGGGTCAATGAGATATTCATAAACCAGCATCAAGTGAGGAAACTGATAAAGATTGTTACTAAAATGGGTCAAAAGATGTCAATCGAACTATTTGTTTACACTTTATGCAAGACAACAGTGAACTGCAGGATGGTAAGTAAGAACCCTGTAGCCTTCTTTTTACTGCCCGTAATGAGTTGTGTTAGATGACAATATCTGATTCTTTTTTCATTTGCAGTGGGTCCTGAAGCAGTTTACTCAATATTACCTCTAAACTACATGATTGCCGGCCGGTCATCACAAGGGGTTGGACTAGAGTCCTGCATGCCTTCTGCATCCAGGAGAGCACAATAGGGCCATTCCGCTTCACCCTGTTCGGCAACTGGAATGTCTGTCGCCTCTTTCTTTACCATCTGTAATAGTACAAGTATAGAACCCTGGTACATCATTCTTTATTTGGTGCTTCTGTAATTCTTAAACATATGTACCTGTGAATCGAATAATGCATTGGTTGTTTGAACCTGATGGATATGAATAAAGCTATAGCCTACTTTCAACTTTAAATTAGGTACAATTTTAAATAGCAGCAATTAAATTAGGGTGAAATTACGTTGTGCAGGTCATTACGGCACACACGGTTGGTAAAACACAAATGTTTGCGATATACACCATAATCGAGACGGTTCACAGAGAGGAAACGTGTGCAAGCATGCACACAGTTGCCGTTTGCAAAGCGTGTGTGATGTCAGACACCATCACATATGGTGCGGGAAAAATAAATGTGTGTGATTGTCTACCTATCGTACACGGTTCATAACCATGAACTATTTTTGATGTGCCAGGCATCGTAAATCTCCCATGCCTAGAATCTGCCTAGAAAACTGTTGTGCCTGGAATCTGCCTGGTTTTAGGCAGAACCACAAAACTCCGACTGCTATGGCAATGCGAGCACAAACGAGTGGCAAGGATGAAGCGTTTGGAATATTCGAGATATCAGAAATGGTTATACCGGGACAACTGTATGCATCAAGGCTCCCTATCCCCGACGGTTTCTGGGTCATGTGGGAAGGACCCCCCTATCGCCCACACTCGCTTGGCGACGGTTCCAAATGTCGTCGCGGAAAGGGGTAAAAAACCGTTTGTTTAGGACCGACGCGCACCAGTGCTAGTTGTGCTAACTTCAAAATTTATTGTGTAGAATGGATGCAAGTTTTGATATTGGTAAGAAGAGTACATCGATATATTGATAGAGCGCAATTTAGTAGATGTTGTAGCACTTCTAGCTAGCATAGAGGCTAGAGATGAGACTAGTGCACTTGTTGATAGAATAGAGGCTAGACATGAGACTAGATGCGAGGAAGCAACGTCTATTTCTTTACACTCGAAGAAGAAAGAAGCACGCAAGATCGAGCCTCCGCAGATCAACAATGAATGCATCGAGAAGGCACTAATCCATCTTACAGGAGCAGTTATGGAAGTTGGATATCTACTAAAATGTATTCTTGTGGTTCTTGTTTTCTTTGGTTTTGCTTTTCTAGTCAAATTTTGGTGATGTATTTCCATGTACCAAAAATCAATGACGAAAAAAAGATATGTGTTTGCAAAGAAAAATGTACGCGGCCAGGATGCATCCGCGCGTTGGGCGCACGGCCACCGCATCCGAGAAATGGCCCGGACACGACCCCATTGCCTACCCAAATAGACAGAATCCGGGCAAAACAGAGGTCCGTTTGGGGTCGTGCGTTGGAGTTGGCCTTACAAGTGGGACAACAGTTGAGGAACCGACCATCGGCAAACCCCCACCTCGCACACCGCGCGATTGCTGAGTTAGAGAAACGAGGAGGTTGAAGAGATAGTTGTAGCATGGACTCTAAGAAATATGGTGTCAGATGGAAGTCATGCTGGTGGCGTGTGCCATACTCCTGGACGTGAATGCTTGTTCTGGCCCATGCCACCCTACTATATATCGAGGATTCGAGGTGCTGGTTATGTACAGCGAACACATTAACATATGGACGACCTCACACCGTGGCCAAATTTCCTGGAGTCTGTGCTATGTTAAAATGTGTTCTTTGTGAGGGTGGGTGGCTGGTCTCAAGTTTAAAACTTGTTGTATTACGTATACGTAGACGTAGAGATAGTGCAGCAATTTTGAAAGTTTGAACCCAAATATCATAATGCAATTTCTACTGGACTCATCCGAGGACCTAGGATGATGGGATTCGCAGCTACAGTAAAAAAACGCCCAACGCACGAAGCATGTGAAGCTAGTACAAATAGTAGTACTATTGTTGATTGGACTCATCCGATAACCTGTTGCAATGCAAATACAATTATGTATTCGGAAAATATTTTTTTGCCTCGTCGCAGCACACACTCAGAGAAGCGGCTCGAAAGCCATTCATAATTTTAGTAAGTTTCTCACAGACATATGATTTTATTACATACAACAGATCGTCAACCCACAACGACAATGAGGATACATTATAAATACTAAAGTTTTCATCACACAACAACTAACAGTCAATGAAATGAACTTCAGCTCAACCACTCATCGGCGTTGGAAACGCTTGCTTTGAACCAGAAGTGAGTCTCAGGAAAGGGGCAGCTACTGTCAATCTCGAGACCAATGCATGATTGATCATCCAGGCTAAAGCGGCCTATGTTAGGATGCATATTGTGATAGCCACGATAGGGAACCATAGCAATGTCAGAGGTATAGATACAGTTGCTTCTCATAAATGGTAGTAACGTTGTGTGAACAGCAGCTGGATCGCCTTTCACCATGATTGGATAGTTTTGTCCAAGGAAGAGCGAGTTTCCTCATAGAGTATCAATACTAAACCAGGGAGAAGGTGTTGGCGCTAGCACAGTAGTATCCATCCCGAATACCCTGCAACGGATGTTGGAATAGGTCCTGAGAGTGCAACCATGGGAGACAACACCTGCTTCCTTAGTAACATCAGCAGTGCCCTGTATAGAGACAAGAAGAGGTGATCCATCAGAATAAGTTGCCAGGCGCCACTGAGTATATGGGTCCTCATGCTCGTGATCATCATCATCGTCATCTCCCCCTTGGTTATAAAAATTTTCAAGTATAGGTGGTGGAATGTTCACAGGACCTTGGAAACACAAGAAGGTTAATTAGTAAAGGGAAACTAGCTAACCCGCATGCATGTGGATGAAACAATTATAAATATGGTGGAAGACAAACGTACCAAAGCATAAGGATTCCATGCAAAAACAGTGCCACGAGTGGTGGCAGCAAACACAAGACCCTCGTATTGAATTGCATCACAGTACTGATCATCCGTGTGTAGAAACAGATTTTTGAGCAATATCCATCGAGTCGAACTATGAAGGAAGGCAACAAGCTTGTCGAAGATAGCAACAACTTCATAGTTCGTGTAACCCCAAGAGCGGTCGGGAACTCGACAAATTGCTATCTTCCGTAGACGACAGTCACCATGATTGTAGTTGAACGTACGTAGAATACCGGTGTGCTCAACCTCTGGGCAGTCTGAGATTTTTGGAAGTGGAACCCGGTGATGAGTGTACACAATCACAAGTTCCCACTTGCAGTTGTACCCAATATAAACAACCCAATCTCCATTTGCGCCTGCCCAAGCCTTACCCTCAAGCGATGGCATCTTAACATCACACGTATCATTATCAAGCGGCATCAACTTGCACAAGGCGAGGCCTGCGTTGTCCGTGCGCCAGTGACCAGGGCCACGGTGAAGAAGATAGGGGAGATCAAACCGCTCCTGGACCCTTGGGTTCCTTGTAATGATGTTATTATTTGAGTCGAGAATGGTCTTGAACGAACCTGCCATGCTAGCCGAGGTGATGACGTCGCACCGATTAATGAGTTCCTCCACCACGTCATCTTTTAGATCGGGGCAAGAATAACGGGGTCGTTTCCGGCCTGTTCCCTCCTGTAGAAGACTATCGAACAATAGCAGAAGGAAGGGTGAAGGCAAATGGAGGAGGGAGGAAGAGCGTGCGGCAGCAGTTCCAAATCGAGAGGGGAAAGGCGAAGAGTCGGTGGACGGTTGCCACGGTACACGAAGAGGCGCCCCGGCCTACATAGACGTCCGTTCAGAAATTGTACAAAAGGACTTGCCGCCGTCTCACTGACATGTTGGAACGGGACCACATGTCAACGAAACATGGTGTGTAATTTATCGTGCAAAATGCGATCTGGCCGCGTTGGCTCGAGGCGCCGCATTAGTTATCGACCTTTATTTTTTTAATGGTGTGCCGTTTAGTTTTGAAACATGACTAACTGGTATTGTATGCAGAGAAAACATAATCTATTCTACCACTACTCCACCTCTAGTACTATAGTATAAAAAAGATATATAGGTTGGAGCTTCAGCACTTTCTTGCTAAGGGCTGCCCACTTGCTTCTCACACTATCACCCTCTCTCCAGAACTAAAAAAGACGGCCTCTTTCTCCCTCCTCACTAGTGGTCACAGATCCGCCGGGGAAGTAAAGGACGTGCAGCGTTGACGCACTCGTCATCGGTGAGCGAGGTCACGCACTGACGACAAGGCCGTCCTCTCAGACCTAGCTCCTGCGCGGGATGGCCTCCATCCCCAAGCTCGCTGCCATAGTGTCTGCGGAGGACGACGACCACGAGCGAAACCACTTCCCGCTGACCCTCAGGTATCCTACCTCTTTTTGAGCCATACCCTTGTTCTATTGCCCCATCTGCCACGTCGCTGCATGTGGATCTTTTTCCACTCCACCATCTTCCCAATTTGTTATCCTTTGCACTGCTGGTCACGCAAATGAAAACCTTAACTTGCACTATTAGAGGAAACCCTACTTCATGCAGACTAATCCATGTCTGGGTTGAATAAGGAAAGGAAGGGAGACTGTACTGTCCAAGAGATTAGGCATCGAACCCGCATCTAGGTTGAAAAGGGGAAAATCAGTAGCTAAGGAACGAGTCTTGTGTCTCTTGGTTGAAGAATGGTAGAAAGGCATGACAGCACAATAGAGAATGACCAGGTCGATCGGTTTGTTGTCCTCACATAGGAAAAAGGTGGCTAAAGAGAACAAAAATGGGACGTAATCCACATATGCGGCCTGGGTATTTGTTGCTCTGGGCAACCATACCTCCCTCGCCACTCTATGCGTCCATGGAGGTACATCGTACTGGTGCGCCCACTGTCCGAATGGGCCTCCCATGCTCTTATTGCCATTTTTGCTGTTAGTATAACGCCAGCGTTCAAGTCAAGCATTCTACTGCTAAAGTGATGCCACATTTAACTAATGCCGCACTCAGTCTAATGCCACCGATAAATTTAAGCAATGCCATTTAATGTCACTTTATTATTTCAGGGTTAGCTGTTGATTGTGGATGTATTTAAGAGTTCTTAGCTAAGGCATTCTAATATTGTTGCACAGCCAGTATACCAACGATAAATCTTGTTACTACCTTTCAGATTTTTGCACTGTTAATGCTTATAGATTACATACCACGAGTTAGTTAATAATATTTACCTTGAAGGTACATGGTTTGCAATTTTTTATACTGTCATTAGTTAATAATGCTAGTTACCTTCAAACTTTTGTATTTGGTTTAATGCTCTTGCACAGCTAGTATACCAATGCTGAAACTTGTTACCTTTACATTTTGTATTGTTAATTCTTATAGAAATCTTCCAGTGCTAGAGCTTATGGAAATCTCTTCAGTAAAATCATTCTACTGTACCCTGTAATAAAATAACTACTCTACTGTTGCACTAGCCACTCGATTAGTCTATATTTGTAATATTTGATTGGTGTTGCATTAACGTATAGACATATATAAAGTGTGGCAAGCTTTCCCAGATATGTGCTCAAGAAAACTACTACCTGTTTTTCTAAACACTAGACGTTTGGGTACTTTAAATTGAACTGCGAATTGTCTTATATTAAGGAAAAGAGGGTGTAGAGTTCACTCAAATTATCCCTGTAAAGCTAGTCACGCCTTTGTTAAAATTAATGTTCATTATGTTATTGGAGGATGTCTGTATGTTTGTCTCTAATGCATGTCGACTACATACCTAACATGATGATGTAATGTTAAGTCATTTCCGTTTTGTACAGTGTCACTGAATTGTTAAGGCGGTGATGGCATTTTATTTTAGTTGAACTGCACAAAATATGCTTAAAAGAAGAGGAAAGGTCAGGAATGGCTCAATTTTTCAGAAAAAACTATGTATGCCTTCCTGACATCAGCCGTTGTTGCCTTATTTATTCCTTCAAACAGGTGGTTAGAAACAGTCTTGCTACCTTTTCCCATTAGGAAATTGGAATGCTTATATTTGTGAGTCTATGCTTCAACTAGTGCCACTTTTATAGTAATCACACGTTCAATATCTATGCAAACAGGGATGCTCGATTTTAGTGGAACTGCATAAAATGTCCAAATTCAACATTAGGAGCATGTTTTCTTCCAGACCTTTATATCCAATTGCAGGCACTATGAGATGTTCATTACGAAGGTACATGGTTTGCTACTATCTTGCTACTCTTTTTGTACTATCATTAGATAGTAATACTAGTGGTTTGCATGCGAATTTATTGGCAGGGTGGACCTACCCTACTAGAAAAAAGGCTGTTAGTGGCGCACCTATTTTTGCTATTAATGGCGCACTATAGGTGCGCCACTATTAACACGCCACTAGTAACAAATAGTAATGGCGCACCTCTGGTGCGCCATTAGCAGTATCCCAGATAATAGTGGCGCACCACGTAGTGCGCCATTACTATGTCCAACAGTGCGCCATTACTATGCCTCCTAGGGGCCATATTTACCTTCACGTATGCCCCCAAGTGCGCCAGTACTATGCCCCATAATGCGCCACTAGTATTTAGCCCTAGTGCGCCACTACTATGAATTAGGAATTATTATTTTTTGCTTTTCTGGTATTTGCACAGGTTACAGAATACGTTACACAGCACAGAATATAAACATCACACAATAGAATTCATCATATTAGTCTTCGAATTCGAAATAGCGAACAAAGTTCAAACATTAGCCAAGTTTAGGTCTCGAGAAATTAGCAAAGTTCATCATATATTAGCCGAGTTTGTCGTCACATTACAAAGTCGATATCGATCATCTAAACTACCATCACATAGAAGAGAGTTGCGGCCACGATGAGCATCACCGCGATGAAACTGGTCTTCATCCGATTCCTCCTCCGCTCCCTCCTCTCTCCCGCTAGATGGCGCGCGTATCTAGCTTCCGCCTTCGCCCTAGTGGTGTACCCTTTGTAACTGTTACCGCTGAAATGGTGAACCTGTCTCCGACACTCCTCCCAGTCGTCGTAGACTCCGGGAACCTTACCCTTGTACACGACATACGACGGCATCTCTATGCACTAGACAAACAAAACGTTAGTAGCAATTCACAGACAATATATAAGCAATATATAAGTATGCAACAAAAGGATCGGAAGAGAAAAGCAACACATTAATAGCACGATTCATGGTCCTACTAATAAATAGCATCGATTACATATAAGTTGAACGACTGTCCAAACTAAAGAGACATACAAGTTCATTGAAGTTTAGTTACAACATGAGCTAATCGATATTTCAGAACTACATAACATCATTACTTTCGACTCGACTCAGGGACCGGAGCGTGGATGAAGCCGCCGTCTTTCATGATGGTCATGAAATCGCGATCGTTGCCAGCCTGCATTTGTAGCGTTGTTTCTATTTCACTGTTGGACGGTTGATATTTGAGGTAGAACTGCCCCGAGGTACGAAGGACATCTTGATAGATGATTTCCGCAAACTCAGACTGGCCATGAAAGAATTCTTGTCTGATGTCCGCGTCCTGGATTGCCGACAAGCGTGTGGCCCAATCTTTGAGATTAGTTGGTAGTATAAGGTGATTATGGTCCCGTACGATCGCCCGCGTGTGATGGAGGGCGTAGTAGGCATCCTTCTGACTGCCAGGCGGCTGCTTGATGCAAGGGAACGTCGTTACGTGGGTGAACACGTGCTTGCCGTACCTACAAATTGGCCTCCTGAAGGTGCCTCCAGATTTGGCGTAGTCGAGGAGAGCATCATCAAGAACTTTCTTGATATTTGTGTAGTCTTTCTTCGACTGACGGTCCGAGTCGAAATACGTGGCCATGGATTATTTCGGGCTTAAGAGGATGAGTGTGCAATGTGTGTCACTGCACAAAATACGGAATGTTAGAAAAAAAAAGAACGATTGAAATCTAAGAAATCATATGTTACGAGGCGGTGAGGGCATGACTTACTCGGGAAAGTAAGGCACGAGGAAGTTATCCTTATCTGGGTTCGCCAGAATGACGCCTTCGAGGTATGAACTCGCGACTTGCCGGTCCCCAGCGTTGCCCAAGATCTTGGCACGCATGTAGAAGGGGTCGACTATCACGATGTTCGAGGTCTTGTCTCTAATGATATGCATCTCCATACTGAGCGAAAATAGCCGAATGAAGGTGTAGTGCAGCGGATGAAGGTTAAACATAGCGAAGATGTCATCAAACCGCAGGACGATCATACCCCCGATGGTGCTATCGACAAAGCCCTTGCCCTCTGGCACCTTGGCCACGAAAACCGGGTATGCCACATCATTCTCGGAGAGACGCCGCTTCTCCATAGAAAGAACACTGTCATGCAGACTCCGCATAGCACCGGTTGCAGCATTGAGCAGATTAGTCGGTAGCATCGGCCTACCCGCCACATGCACCCTCCTCGAGATATCCTTAGGTGAAGGTGGCCCGTCCTGAGCACGGATCGTACTCGGTGCCGGCTGGCTCGCACCCTTGTTATTTTTTCTTTCCGTCCCTTCTGCTTCTTCTGCTGTAATGGGATCGAGTTCTGCTCAGAGACCACCTTCTTGAGTGTGTTGGGGCTGATAATATTTCGCACCTCGGCTATCTGAGGCTCGGTGAAGGCGGCAGCTGGAGGCGTCTCCTGAGAACTGAACGCCAGACGACGCCTGTTGCAATTGGGTTTCTCCGCGGTACCAGCTAGATCGCGATCGTCTTTTGCAGGGTTGGGTTCTTGAGAAGGAGGCCCCAAGAATTCGTCACCGTACCCATGTTCGTTGAAGTACTTATCGACGTTGGAAATGTACCGTCGTCGTCGTCCGGATCCTGTGCCATATGCATGTCCGGATCAGCTGACGGCGGTAGCGTTGCGGCGGTCTTGCCATGGCTTGGCACCGGCACGACTGGCGGTGTTGTCTGTGGGGTGGTGTCCCCCGCCCCCAAACGAATCTGGCTCTTCGGCCAAAGCATGGACCAGCTTATGCAGGCGCTGAGGGTCATCACATCATCTTCGTCGGCCCAAGGGGGTCGATACGGAGGTAACAAGTCGTCGCAGCCCCGCAGCACCCGAACCAGTTGAACCCTATACACGGTGGGTGGCATCGGATTACCGTGGAACACGCGGTTGCCCGGTTGAACGATTCTGGCCTTGGCAACATCGATCAACTCACCATCCATGAAGTGCAGGAGAGTGCATGGAACGTCGGCGGCGCCCTGCGAAAACATGTAGGGCGTCAGGGATGCCCAGTCAAAGGCAAGGAGATGAACTCATCGGCCGAGGCTTAGTTACCGTGATGGCGTCGAGCTCGGCTAATGTCAAGGCACCGCTTGCTGCCGAGGTGACGGAAGGGCCGCTTGCTACCGAGGTGCCGGCCGGCGTATTCTTCCCACAACCGAGTGCATTAAGCTCAAATTCTGGCGCCGACACCGGAGACACCAATGCCGCCTCCGCCGGAGACACCAATGGCGTCGGTGCATTGTGCGAGTTGCTGCCCGTGAAGCTGGGAATCGGGGGCGGCCCCTGTTGGCTGCCCGCAATCCACGCCTACAGCCCCTCAAGCAAGGTAGGCATAATGGCGGTGATCGTCGCTCCCAGTTGGTCTCGCACTTGCTCTTCGACTATCTCCGAAATCCGCGCCACTTGTGGCTTGAGTTCTCTAACCTCGCGCTCCTGGCTTTCCGAGCTGGTCTTTCTCTCCATTCGCCCAGCCTTATAGTATTCCGACCATTTCGTGGACAAGCCTTTGCCGACCACACGACCAGCTGACGACAGCTTACTGAACTTATCCTTGTGTTTCATTACGTTCAATGCCCTATTAAAAGTGGTGTCCCAAGGGGAGCTCTGAGGCCCCGCGCTACTGCTTTCAGTGTCCTGCGGAAGGAACGTCAACCATTTAGAAATTTGGCTTCATTAATTAGAATGCAACCATATGGAGATAATTACGCGGGGGTGTATTCCTTACCAGAACAAGCTCAAGCGCCTTGGTCTTCGGATCCGTGGTAAGCTCCTTTGTTACCGGGTCCACCTTGTACCGGGCCCTGACATAGTTCCTGGTCTGCTTGTCACGGTATTTATCGAAGAGGGGCGGTAGGCCTTGCTCGGCACGCTCCGCGTCCTCCTTGTCCCATATAGGTTCCGCCACTCTGTAACCACCGGGACCAAGTGTGTGGACCCCTAAGTTCAAGTCCCGCATATCTTCCCCCACTGACTTGATTCTTCGGATGCGTTGCTCTCGCACTTGATCTTAAACTCCAGGTAGTCATCTTCGCTGATCAAAGGATTTGTCTCCTTGATCTTCTCATAACTATCACCACTTAGAATCCTTCTCTTCACCGCGGCTCTCCAAGTAGCCAGGGCCGTGCTCATCTTCGTGAGGGCGGCACAGTTCACTTTAGTCCCTGAGAGGCGTGTGTTTGCGAAGTCAACGAGGAACTTGTATCGTTCGTGCAGCTTCATGAAGAGGAGGTTGCGCAAATTCCCTTGGTCACGATGCCTTAGGTTCTCGGTGTTGATCGAGACGGTGCTCCGGAGAATGCACCCGAGTTGTCCCGTGTACCCACTGACTAATTCTTTGGGCGTCGTTGGATGCCCACTGGAGGACACTTCAGTAAATTCCTCCTTGACGGTGCCGAGCACGTTCGGGCGCCGGTCCTTCCGTTGCCTCTTCGGTTGGCTGCCATCTGTGTGTGCGCTGCCATCATCAGTTGTGGCATCCCCGGCGGTACCATCAGTGGTGTCATCCCCAACGCCACTAGGGGCTGTGTAGTCGGGATTGGTGTCTTCCGCGGCGTCCTCATAGCGGTGAGGTTCTTCCCCCATCTCCTGGGACAGCTCCCAGAATGCCTTGCCCGAACCGCCGGCCTCATCGTTGTTGGCCATGTTCACTCTAAATAGGAAAAAAGGCTACTAGAGTTATTTCTTAAATGCAGTCTAGTTTGTTAACTGAATACCTACAGTATAATTCAGAATAAAGGCTACTAGCGTTGACAAGCATTTCCTTTCTGCTCGTCCAAAAAATATTTTCTCTACGGTACAAAAGCCATTTAAAGAAGTAATGGCTATAGGGCGTGATGCCGGTGAGGGATTATTGTTGGCCATAATGGGTGAAGTGACTGACGAGCCTCGCGAGGAGCCTACTGAACTTGACTGTGGAGACCTTCAGTTGTCCACTTGCAAAATCAAGAAGGTACACTTGTGATTGTTATTTTCTTGCATTTATATAGATCCTTGCATCAGAATCTATCTATCTGAACTTGGTATTCTTAAAAAAAACAATATGAAATTTCTCCTTAATTTACTACTCCTATATTAAAGCGCATACTGTAAACAGCTATGTCTTTGGCATTGCGCAACTTCTCCCTATACTTCTCCCTGTAACCTAACTCAGTCTTATATTTTTGGTGTACTAGGTTGGTATTGGAGGTCCCCTTATTAATTCTAATGATGGGAGTTTTGTTAGGATTAACTTTTATGATAATACCGATAAAACCCCTTTCATGCCAAGGAGTAAAATTGTTGATGTCTTAAAAGGGATTGATCTTCCAACGCAAAGGTTTTCTCTTTTCTGGTTATGTCTCCATGACAACTTAGTTATGGTAACTTAGTTATGCCATCTATGTTATGTCTCCATGATCTTCCATCTACTCCTATAGGTATTCTTCTACTTATTCTTTTTCAGGGACAACTGTTTCTTGTGGCATCTACTTATTAAACAAACATTTAAACTATGAGCTTACATCGTGAATCTGAACAACATGAGTAACTAGACTGCATTTAACAGGAGTACACTACTAGAGTTAACGACTTGGGCATCTTCTAGGTCAAACTATAAATATTGATTAATTTTTGTTTCGGTTGAGAATCGGGCACCTTCTAGGTCAAAAAAATTGGGCATGACCTTTGCTAATTTTCTTGACCTAGGAGAGCCCCATTCTCAACTGAAACGGAAATTAATCAACATTTCATGAGAAAGGGGTCATTTCACAAGATCACAAGTTCAGAAGATCTACAGTAGCAGCAGCATCACAAGTTGACAAAATTCAGTGAATATAATGATCAACTCTACAGTAGCAGCAGCATCACAAGTAGTACAGCAGCAGCATCATCACAAGTAGTACAGCAGAAGTGAATATAATGAGATGAGCATGTACATAGTCAAACTGTCAAGGTCGTGCCTAGCATGGCTTCTACATATATATATTTTTGAACCGCGCAAAGTGTTTGCTGCTTCTATATTTTATAGACTAATTAATTTTGGAATTCCTCCTCCTGGGGATGTTTTTATAGCATGTACTTTGGGTTCAGTTCTCTCGAGAAAAAATAGTGCAGGTTTCTGCATTATTTACCATGGTTGGTATTAATTTTTTAACCATGATTTGGTATTTTATTTGACATGCTGGCTTGGGAAAGGCACCAACTAGGTCCAAAGTATAGCCCTGATAACTGCATTCAGCCACTGAAATAACATGAGTACCAGGTAACTAGGTAAGACTGCATGCGACGATCTCCAAGATATAAAAGACCAGCCAGGTGAGTACTTCAGTGAAAATGTTAGGCAAAAATAGCAGTCCAGTGTATTATTTTGCGGTGGTGCAGATGTTCATATCCTACTATGCAGCACTATTATAAGTTTGAATTTGATTCTGTTTGAACACTTTTAATATTGTTTCCATTGTTTAAAGTAGTACAACAGCAGCTTGAAATGAACTAAGACCCTAATAACTAGTTTGATCGCGCGCTGTTACTTTCTAAACTCTTTTTATCAAATCTAGCGCATGATAGCATCTTGAACTGAACCAACATCAAAAGAAAAAGACTACAACTTTGAAGACCACATCGATTAGCTTATCCTATCAACACAAATTACACACATATTCTCCCTAAACCACCCTAGTCAAAAACTTTTCAGAAGCTAAGTTGCATTGCACACCCATGAGCCATGACTTATAAACACAATTACTAGAGCAGCAGAGAAATTCATCCATAATTTGTGCTAGGTATGAGGCGCTGGAGGTTCGGAGCAATTTCGGGAGCGCCAAGATCTCCTGCGGTAGCAACAAAAGAACACGTTTGTCCTTACCTTGTTCAACGACAGCAGTTGGGGCAGCCAAGCAGCCTGCGGTGGCTGGTGCGACCCAGCGGAGCGAGTGTGGAGATCATGGGGAGCGCCGAGGAGACGGAGGGGGTGGAGGGGTCGAGCTCCATCGCGCCCTGCTTCCGCGGCTCGCCGGCCTGGTGTTGAAGCAGATTCTGCCCGCCGCCTTGCCTGTCGCCTCGCATGGTGGAGCTCGAGCGGAGAGGCGCCGCGGGTTTCTAGGGTTTTGAGGGCTGGGAAGAACACAGGGTCGGCATCTCAGGAGCGGCGAAGGCGAGGGAGGGGTGGGTGGGGGCGGCGGAGCCCGGGAGCGAGGTCGCCGGTGGGTGGGGGCGGCACCGAGGGGCGAAATGCAGATCGATTGGGGAGAAGGACGACCGGCTAGGTCGTCTTGGATAATTTAGTGGGAGGAGGGTTAGCAATGGCGCACCTTTTAGGGGTGCGCCATAACACCGTGATAGCAATGGCGCACCTTCTCCTCGTGCGCCATTACTAACTTTTTTTGGATTTTTAGTTGCATGTAATAATTTTTTAGAAAATGACCATAAATTTTAAAATGTTACGATATAAGTAGTTATTACTAATTTTCAAATACTTGCGTTGCAAAACATTTGTGAATTGGTAAAACATTTATGAATATGAAAAAATATCATCAAATTTGTGGTCTATATTCATGAATTCAAAACGTGCCCATGAAATTAAAAAATATTCGTGAGTTCAAAAAATATTAACAAATTCAATACTTTTTGTGAGTTAGAAAAATGTTTGCATTTTCAAAAAAGTTTGCAAATTTAAGCAGGAAAAGGAACACTGAAAAATAAAATACCAGAATAAACATAAATAAAAATTGGTACATCAATGGCGCACCATCTAGGGGGCGCAATAAACACGGCGATAGCAATGGCGCACCTTCTCCTGGTGCGCCATTACTAACTTTTTTTATTTTACCAGAAAAAACATAAATAAAAACAATTAAAATACCAGAAGAAAACACAAAGAAGCCCAAGGTGCCTGTAAATGATGATTTGCAACAAAACAAGAGGGAGAAGAACAAAAATTCCAAATCCAAGAAGAAGGTGGTCGATACTTGAACTTGGTGATACATGGAGAAGTTACAAAAGGAAGGTAAGTACAGACAACATTAATCCCCACTGTTTTGAACAAAAGAGGTTACTGGATAGAGGACTAGAACAGAAGAAATGCCATTTCCATATGTCGAAATACAATCGAGAAATGAAGACTACAATTTAAACCATTGTGCAAAGATTTAGAATTAGATGACATGGTTGAAATCAAGTGATACATGTAATAATTTAGTTGCATGTAATAATTGAGCTTGCCACTGACACACACACATGCGGCCGACACGTCGTGATTCGATCTTAGCTATCTTTTCACAATCTTCGTGCCCTTCTTTTTCGCAAATGGAGTTCTTCTCTTGTGGTGTATGGTACTTCATCGTCGTTGTCATCTTCCATCTTCGAGTCGCCGTACTTGTCGAAGTCTTGCTCATTGGCGACTCCATCCATTCCGATGATCTTCCTTTTTCCTCTCCTCACGACAACACAACTGGGCTTTGACGGGTCACTAATGAAGAAGCATTGGTCCACTTGGGAAGCCAGTACGCATGGCTCATTTTTCATGGTGACGTTTGCGCCCGCGGTCTTGGATTTGGCTTCGGGTATAACCATGGTGGTGAAATACCGGTCTTGTTTTAGGACGCTCTTGGCCCATCTGACACGAAACATCGGGACCTTCTCTCCAGCGTAGATCAGCTCCCAGATCTCCTCGATCCTTCCGTAGTATCTGTCCTTGTCGTTACCGGTGTAGGATTCCATCGTTACCCCGGAGTTCTGATAATCATCGCTCTTCATGTCCTTTTCCTCGGTGTAGAATGTGTAGCTGTTGATATCGTACGCCTCATAGGTCATCAAGTTGTGCTCGGCGCCCTGTGACAAGGCGAATATGAGTTCGGAAGAATCCTCATGTAAAGGGTACGACAGAAGCTTCTCCTTGAACCAACGCGTGAAACATGAGTTGTGCTCTTTGATTATATCTCCGTCCATCCTCTGTTGGCCTCGGTCATTGTACGTCTTCTCAATAAAGGTTTTGTGCTCTACCACCCAAGGATCGACCACGTCTATGTGTTGTAGCGCGACTAGGTTTGCTCTTTCAAAGTCGGCGAGTCGACCCTTGAAGTCGACATGCATTTCGCGGTGACCCTCGCGGTGACCCCATCCAGCGAGCCTGCCGAGGTGCCTGTTGATGGGCAGACCAACGGGGTTCTCGATGCCTAGATAATTCGTGCAATAGGAGATGCACTCTTCGATCAGAAAGCCCTTGGCTATGCTTCCATCTGGACGTGCCATGTTGCGAACGTATCCTTTGATGACACCGTTCATCCTTTCGAACGGCATCATGCATGCTGTGCAGGAACATCGGCCCGAGTTGGATGATATCCTCCACGATATGGACTAGCAGATGCACCATAACGTCGAAGAATGCGGGCGGGAAGTAGATCTCAAGCTCGCATAGTATCACCATGATCTCTTCCTGTAGCCTTCTGAGTTGCCTCACGCCAACCGACTTCCGAGAGATGACGTCGAAAAAGTTGCATAGGCCAAATAGCATTTCACGGACGTGCGCATCCATGATCCCACGGATTGCAACTGGAAGTATCTGCGTCATCAGCACGTGACAGTCGTGAGACTTCACCCCGCTGAACTTCTGCTTCTCTGAGTCTAGGTATCTGCTTATCTTCCCCGCGTAACCGTAAGGAAGTTTTACTCCTATGAGGCAGGTGAAAAACTGCTCGATCTCCTCCTGACTTAGAGCGAAGCATGCGGGAGAGCAGTCATTTCCGATCTTCTTGGCCTTTTTTCCTTTGCGACGACTTTCCGTGTCCTTCGCTTCATCATCATCATCATCATTAGCGTGAACCTCCTCCCTGATGCCCATTGATTTCAAGTCTGCCCTTGCTTTTGGCCCATCTTTGGTCCTCTCTGGCATGTTGAGCAGGGTACCAAGCAGACTCTCGCACACGTTCTTCGTGATATGCATGACATCAAGGCTGTGAGGCACACGGAGGATCTTCCAGTACGGCAAGTCCCAGAAAACAGACCTCGTTTTCCATACCTTAAGCAGCGGCTCTGGCGCCTTTCGCTTCTTTCCCGACGGTGGGCACTCTTTCCAAATTTTCAACAGCTCGTCTATTTCCTCACCGCTCCTCGTACGCGGGCGTCTTCGGGGTTCGGTTTCACCATCGAACAGATCCTTGCATTTTCTCCATGAGTCATCGTCGCGAAGCCACCTTCGATGTCCCATGAACACGGTTTTCGAAGACCCGGGATCTCTATCTATCTGGTTATACATTGTGTCATCCATGCACCTGACGCATGCACAAAATCCATGGACCACCTGCCCCGCGACATATCCGTAACCGAGATAGTCGTGCACCGTCGTGAGCAGTGCGGCTCTCATAGGGAAATATTCCTTCTCTGCGGCGTCCCACGTATTGGCTGGCATTTTCCACAGCGTGTCTAGCTCCTCTTTCAGCAGCCCCAGATACAGATTGATGTCGTTCCTTGGTTGTTTCGGACCTTCAATTAGCATACTCATGTGAATGTACTTCCTCTTCATGCACAAACAGGGGGGAAGGTTGTACATCCACACAAACACTGGCCAGGTGCTATGTGTGCTTCTCTGGCTGCCAAACGGATTGACTCCATCGGTGCTCGCGCCGAGCATGATGTTCCTTGGATTGTCCCCAAATTCTGGGTGTTCAAAGTTCAACGCTTACCACTGGCTCGCATCCTTAGGGTGACTCAGCATCTTGTCTTTTTATTTATCTCCGGATCATTTCCGTCATCTTCTCGCTTCTTCTCCTCCCTATCCGCGTGCCAACGCAGGAGCTTTGCTAGCTTAGGGTCCATGAAATACCGCTGCAGACGAGGAGTGATCGGAAAGTACCACACCACTTCGAGGAGCTTTCTTCCTCTTCTTGTATCGAGTGACACCGCACACCGGACATATGGTAGACTCCGCGTGCTCGTCCGATAAATGATGCAATCGTTCATCACACATGGTATTTCACGTGCGGTAAATCCAGAGGACACACGATTTTCTTCGCCTCCTCGAAACTGGTCGGGCACTTGTTCCCCTTGGGAAGACGTTCGTGCCAGAATGACATGTTCTCGTCGAAGCATGCGTCGGTCATTTTGTGTTTTACCTTCATCTCCAGAGCCATGAGCATTACTTTCAGGCGGGTATCCTCGGGCCTGCATCCTTCATACAATGGAGTAACCGCGTCTATCTCCAGTTGATCCAGCTTGACTTTCTCTCGGGCGGCAGCTCTTGCGTTACCCGTCTGCTTGAGAAGCAGCTCTTGAATATGAGGGTCCTGCACCCAGCCCATCGATGGTCCATCGTCGTCTGCTCCGGCATCTTCATCTTCATGATCATGCCCTTTGTCTTGATCTTCCTCATCATCATGTCCGACATCTTCTACATGATGACTGTGTCCTCCATCTACTTCGTGATCATGTCCTGGAGATTCTTCGTCTTCTCGCCCGCCCTCGCCGCGGTTGTCTTGCTGCCCTTCCTTATTTCTTGCCCGACCCCCATGGACGACTTCATAATCATCTTCATCACCTTGCCACCGATAGCCATCCATGAAACCACGCAAGAGCAGGTGGTCCCGCACCTGTCCGGAATCCGGGTCCATAAGGCTCTTCAGCTTGCATCTTCGACACGGACATCTTATCTCTGTCTTGTTCTTTTGAAGCATCTCGGCCCTCGCGGAGCTCAAAAACCTATTCACGATGCCTTCGGTCATCGTGCGGACCATGGACGCCTGCGGGGTAGAGCAAAACGATATTTTAGAACCAAAAAAAATTTGGCATGACTTTGCCTAAAAAAAGGACCAAAAAGAATGCATAGTGCCAAATTATCGCCTAAACGGAAATGAATCAACATTCCGGCAAAATATTGGCAACTATCGCATTTCAAATACCGGTACCTGCAAACACAAACATATGCAACACCACAAACATATGCAACACCACAAACATACGTAGATCTAGGCCATAAAAAGTGTGTATTTTGTTGGAGGGAGAAAAAAGTAGATGTAGAACATAAAGAAAGCTTTCCCCTTACTTACCTATCAAAAAAAAGGAAATTTAACCACTTAATTTGGGTGAATCTATGGTGCAAATGAGGTGAGGAGGAGGAGGCAGCCGAGACCAAGCTTGGTAGAGGTGGAGATAATGAAGTGGGGAAAGTGAGTGTGGTAGGTGGCTGTCAAAAATATCTAGCTGCTCCCAGGTTACCAATGGCGCACCACCTAAGAATGCGCCATTAGTAACCAGGGTTACCAATGGCGCACCTGGTGTGTGGTGCGCCATTACTAGTTTTGAAAAAAAAAGATAAAAAAATTTTGTTAGCAGTGGCGCACCAGGGGATAGTGCACCATTACTAGTTTTAGGGTTTAGGGTTTAGGGTTTAGGGTTTAGGGTTTAGGGTTAGGGTTTAGGGTTTAGGGTTAGGGTTGAACCAAAAATATGGCGCCATGTTCGCAGTGATGGAAGAGGTGAAATTGATACAACCGAAATTGAGCATGCAAACCATTGAATCCGTTGTATCGATTTCACCTCTTCCATCACTGCGAACATGGATATCCTTGGTCTGATGAAGAATAGGCGCCATATTTTTGCTCTGGACAAGCAAATCAATTCAGTATGAAATTGTCCAGGGCAAAACATGACTGTATCAAATTGTCCAGTGCAAAACATGACAGATGCTAAGCGGAAGAGATGTGTTTGAACCGAAAATACAAGGTGGGGTATATGTTTACTAGCTGCTTGATATTTGTGCAGACAGAGATGTCTGCCCTTTGCTATTTGGCAAACAAACAAAGTGACCGCAATTTTGGTTGAACTGCACAAGAGAATAGTATAGTCACTGCATGCACTGCCATTTGAAAATAGACATAGAAAGATTGGATAGTCACTTCATGGACTGCAGAAAAGTAGTACTCTACTATTTATTAGCCAACACTAGGTGCTTCATTGCTTTGGTCTGATTATACAATGGGCATCATTTTGCCTAAGTTAAAGTTTGTATTCCGAAAATAGTCTCGTTGTGTGATCGAGAGAAGACCAAATCATATTGAAGTGGATGTTCCTCTATCATGTGTGGTTCATGCTCATGGTTCCAGCTGTTGGTGAAACCACTTACATTTGCAAGAGGAATTGTAGACTTCACAAACAAATTTGTCTTTCACTCTGTACTGAATGTTGGCCAAGAGAAGCATCCATGTTAGTAGGAAGAACATATGTTTTTTCTAGATCTTTGCTTTTGGAGCTACATATGTGTATATGATCTGTGAATCATTGAGATGCATTCACATGTTGATCTTATGTATGGGAATCATACTAGTTGGTTTTGAATTTGGGAAACTAATGTGAACATATTACAATGCCAGGCCTGTGAGTCTCGTGTGAACATTTCAAACGGATCGGCTCTTACTGTTGTGCACAGCATGATCCTTATTTCTGTGTTCTCAATGTTTACAAGTTACTAACAATTCCTTATTTCTGTTCGCTCAGTGTTTACAAGTTACTGATCAATCACTAGCGAGCCTACTAATGTGCTCCTCGCAGTTTTAGTTGCATCGCAAGATCCGAAGTGGCAGTTTTTTGAATAAAAATGCATGCCTCTGAAGAAACTGACAAGCTGCTCTGAAGAAAATGCCATGCGAATCTGAAGAATCTGCCAGCAAAAACGTTCACAAATGCCTTATCTCCCAGCGAACGTTCATCAGCTAATGTGATCCTACATGTACACCATCTGACCTACTCGATCCTACACGTACACTATCCGACCTACTCGGCCCTACACGGATAAATAGCGGATCACGCACGTACTACCTCCTTTCCGGTTTGCAGTGCTCAATTCAAAAAACGACCTACTCGATCCTACATGAATAAATAGCAGATCACGCATGTAATACCTCATTTCCGGTTTGCAGGGCTTAATTCAAAAATCTCACCAACCAAGGTAGATGGTGAGTGGTGGAATCATTTTTGATAAGGAGGGAGTACCTCATCTGGATGATTCGAGTGCACTAGTTTGACCGTCATGCTGGCATGCGACCCAGCACGGACGGGACGCACCACTGATGGGACGGGACGGCACAGTCATAATTTCAGTTTTTTCTAGTTTTCCACGGAAAGCTGGTGCACTAAGCCATGCCTGCTTATGCATTGAATTCTGATGACCGTCGCGTTTCCTGCGACACGCTGGTTCGCCTACCTTCCACCTATAATTACTATTTCCCGGGCTTCTCCGGTGACACCATCACCCAACTCGCCATATCCTCGTAAGCCCCCACTGGCCCGGCGTTGCTCGCCACTTATCCTCGCTCTCGCCACGTCCGCCATACCCCCGCCCTTCCGCGATAGGCGACGCCAGAGGCGGTCACCGCCGGAACTAGTGTTCGGTTTTTCACCGGAAGGCAGACGGAGGGAGGAGGCATTCTATCAGTCTTTAGATGGCAATGCGGAGTATGAGGAGTTGTTGGAGCGCGACCGCCTTGTGGAGGAGCAGCGTATCGCCCATTTGCGCCGCCAGTAGGACATGGAGCAGCAGCGCACCGACGCTCTGAGTCGCGAGCAGAGCGCCCGCAACTGGGCCGACTACATGGAGGCCGGCGCTCGGCAAATAGCACAGGAGGCTGTCGGGCACACACGCGTTCGCGATGCTGAATTTTACTACCAGCTCGTCAAGTGGGTTTCCCGCTTAGAAGCCAAAGCTTCGGTGGACCACGCCGGCATGGAAAGGGCCAACGAGCGCGAGAAACGCGCCCTATCGCACCTCTGGCAAGTCCGAGGCGAGGCGGAGGACGCCGGTGCCGGCGTTTAGCGTGTACCGAGGATGGCGGCCGGCATCGTCTAGTTAGCTAAGAGTAAGTTAGTACTTGTACACTACTAGAGTATTAGTGGGAGTAGATAGTTAACTTGGCTATGATGGTTGTCAACGTGGAAGTTCAGTACTCTATATCTGGATCAGACCGGTTACTTTGCTCTGAATGTTGAACTTTCAGTTTGAACGTATGGAATGGGCTGTTATTTTTTTAAATGGGTTGTATTTGTCCACCACGGGTTTAGAGGCTGACTTGTGGGCTTACCAGGTTGACGCGTACACAGTCAGGAGATGATTGTATGTGCAGAGGATGACAGCAGGGACCCACCAAGGTCATGGCAGTACGCAATCAAGTGCCTCCTTATTTCAAGCCAATAAAAAAAGTCTCCTCCTAAACGATTTCTGACATCTGGGTCCCATGCCATTGTCAACGTAGTCAATAAACGAGAGAATTGCACAACAAGCGGCTGACACCAGGGACCCAGTGGCTCGCCCAGTTATTTTTGTTTTGGGTTAATTTGATAAATGCCACTCCAAATCTGGTGATTCCGAGAAATGCCACTGCAATTTCCAGACTTTGAAAAAAGCCATTTCATGCCATTTCCAGTGGCATTTTTCGAAGCCTGGAGTGGCGTTTTTCAAAGTTTGCAAAAAAATGCAGTGGCGTTTTTCAAAGTTTGCAAAAATTGCAGTGGCATTTTTCAAAGTTTGGAAATTGCAGTGGCATTTTTATGAATCGCCATAATTGGAGTGGCATTTATCTAATTTGTTTTTGAGATGGAAGCAGGGTGTCAACTGGGCTGTGCGGGGCACTCTGGCCTGTCTAGACAGGCTTTTCTTTTATGTTTACCACAGCCCAGCCCAGTAGTATTTTTTTCTTTCTGAAAATGGCTATCCCAGTTTTTTTGTGATTTGTCAAGTAAGTCGCTTTGTCAGGCCTATTGGGCTGCAAATCTTGGAAGACGAGGAGAGCTTCATTCGGCTAGCCGAGAAAATGGCCTATCAGTAGTGAGAAATGGGCTGTACATTTTTTTCATTTCGAGATTTTAAATTGCATTGATTTTTATGTGTGGACAATTTGTTGGATTTCATATTGATATACATTTATCTTTTAAATCAGTTTGAATGTGACTTGAAATTTCGGGATTAAAAACAGTTCAGACCGCACCTAAATATGCAAAATTTCGTATAATTTTTTAACCATGGCCACAATATGGACTGTAATGCTAACAAAAAGAATATGGGCTCCAAAAACAAACCTTAAGAATAAGCAAATGGGCTGTAAATTATTAGAAATAATGGCAGATGGGTTGTATGCTGTTTTCCACAGATTTCAGGATTTCCTAAAAAAAGGTTGACGCACAAGCAGTGACTGTTGGATGTCCATCCAACGGCCGTCGTGCTTCTTCAATCTCTGCTCTTCCTGCTCCAGCCGCTCAAACAAGCATCGTTGGGACTGCCTGCTCCCTCCTCCCGCGGCCGGCTGTGCTGCCGCGCAGGCCTCACCGCGCCACCGTACTCCCATCGCTGGCCTAGCCATCCCTCTACTCACCCACACCTGCTGTTATTCTCCGCCGACGGCAGACGAACCAGTAAACCCTCGTACTCCCCTCCGCGTGGGAAACAACTGTCGAGTCTTCCCCGGCTCCGTGTCGTTCCCTTCCTAGGCCTCGCCGTCGTCCACCGCCTTGGTGCTTTCGGCGCGGCGTGGTCAACGAGACATGCATCGGAAGTGGGCTGTACGTGGAGAGGCTGATAGCTGGGTCCACGGCCGGAAGCAAGGAAATGCCTCCTTATTACGCGCAAAATAATGATTCCTCCACCTGATAGCTAGGACCCACCGAAGGGCCTCCATATTTCATGAAAAAAAACATTCCCCCGCTGACAGGTCAGACCCACCAGCTATATCTTTGCACGCAAGGAAGTGCCTCCTTATTACGCACAAAAAAATGAATACTCCCCCTGCTAGCTGGGACCCAGCATAGTGGGGGGCTGACTTGGGCCTACTAAGTTGACGGGGACGAAGGGCTTTGTCAACTTAGTCAATATGAACGATTCTAGCTCCAGTGACCGTACGGTGTCCATCCAACGGCCGTAGTGCTTCTTCAACCTCTGGTCTTCTTGCTCCAGCCGACCAAACAAGTGTCGGCCGTGCCTCCGACTCCTGCCTCCCGTGTTTAGCTGTGCTGCCACCGCTGGCCATGCCATCCCTCTATACTCACCCACACCTCCTGTTATTCTCCGGCGACGGTAGACTCACATTGCAGCCGAAGCAGTCAACCCACGTACTCCCCTCCGCGTGGGCATCCACTGGCGCGTCTTCCCCGGCTCCGCGTCGTCCCCCTCCTAGACCTCGCCGTCATCCACCGCCCTGGTGCTCTCGGCGCGGCTGATAACCCACAAGTATAGGGGATCGCAACAGTTTTCGAGGGTAGAGTATTCAACCCAAGTTTATTGATTTGACACAAGGAGAGCCATAGAATATTCTCAAGTATTAGCAGTTGAGTTGTCAATTCAACCACACCTGGATAACTTATTATCTGCAGCAAAGTATTTAGTAGCAAAGTAGTATGGAAGTAACGGTAATAGTAGCAAAAGTAATATTTTGGGTTTTGTAGTGATTGTAACAGTAGCAACGGAAAAGTAAATAAGCAAAGAACAATATGTGAAAAGCTCGTAGGCATTGGATCGATGTTGGAGAACTATGCCGGATGCGGTTCATCATGTAACAGTTATAACATACGGTGACACAGAACTAGCTCCAATTCATCAATGTAATGTAGGCATGTATTCCGAATATACTCATACGTGCTTATGGCAAAGAACTTGCATGACATCTTTTGTCCTACCCTCCCGTGGCAGCGGGGTCCTAGCGGAAACTAAGGGATATTAAGGCCTGCTTTTAATAGAGTACCGGACGAAAGCATTAACACATAGTGAATACATGAACTCCTCAAACTATGGTCATCACCGGGAGTGGTCCCGATTATTGTCACTTCGGGGTTGCCGGATCATAACACATAGTAGGTGACTATAGACTTGCAAGATATGATCAAGACCTCACATATATTCATGAAAACATAATAGGTTCAGATCTGAAATCATGGCACTCGGGCCCTAGTGACAAGCATTAAGCATAGCAAACTCATAGCAACATCAATCTCAGAACATAGTGGATACTAGGAATCAAACCCTAACAAAACTAACTCGATTACATGATAAATCTCATCCAACCCATCACCGTCCAGCAAGCCTACGATGGAATTACTCACGCACGGCGGTGAGCATCATGAAACTGGTGATGGAGGATGGTTGATGATGACGATGGCGACGGATCCCCTCTCCGGAGCCCCGAACGGACTCCACATCAGCCCTTCGGAGAGAGTTTAGGGCTTGGCGGCGGCTCCGTATCGTAAAACACGATGAATCTTTCTCTATGATTTTTTCTCCCCGAACACGAATATATGGAGTTGGAGTTGAGGTCGGTGGAGCTCCAGGGGGCCCACGAGGCAGGGGGCGCGCCCAGGGGGGCAGCCGCGCTCCCCACCCTCGTGGAAAGGGTGTGGGCCCCCTGGCCTTGATTCTTTAGCCAGTATTTTTCATTATCTCCAAAAATAATCTCTGTGAAGTCTCAGGTCATTCCGAGAACTTTTGTTTCTGCACAAAGATAACACCATGGCAATTCTGCTGAAAACAACGTCAGTCCGGGTTAGTTCCATTCAAATCATGCAAGTTAGAGTCCAAAACAAGGGAAAAAGTGTTTGAAAAAGTAGATACGGCGGAGACGTATCAACTCCCCCAAGCTTAAACCTTTGCTTGTCCTCAAGCAATTCAGTTGATAAACTGAAAGTGATAAAGAAAAACTTTCACAAACTCTGTTTGCTCTTGTTGTTGTAAATATGTAAAGCCAACATTCAAGTTTTCAGCAAAGATTATGAACTAACCATATTCACAATAACACTTAGGTCTCATGTTTACTCATGTCAATGGCATAATCAACTAGCGAGCAATAATAATAAATCTCGAATGACAACACTTTCTCAAACAATCATGATATGATATAACTAGATGGTATCTCACTAGCCCTTTCTGAGACCGCAAAACATAAATGCAGAGCACCTTTAAAGATCAAGGACTGACTAAACATTGTAATTCATGGTAAAAGAGATCCAGTCATAGTCATACCCAATATATATTAATAGTAATGGGGCAAATGACAGCGGTGCTCTCCAGCCGGCGCTTTTTAATAAGAGAGTGATGACTCAACATAAAAGTAAATAGATAGGCCCTTCACGGAGGGAAGCAGGGATTTGTAGAGGTGCCAGAGCTCGATTTTGAAATAGAGATAAATAATATTTTGAGCGGCATACTTTCATTGTCAACATAACAACCCAGAGATGGCGATATCTTCCATGCTACACACATTATAGGCGGTTCCCAAACAGAATGGTAAAGTTTATACTCCCCCTCCACCAACAAGCATCAATCCATGGCTTGCTCGAAACAACGAGTGCCTCCAACTAACAACAGTCCCGGGGGAGTTTTGTTTGCAATTATTTTGATTTGATTTGCATAAAGCAAGGGACTGGGCATCCTGATGACCAGTCATTTTCTCGTGAGTGAGGAGCGGAGTCCACTCCTCTTGAGAATAACCCGCCTAGCATGGAAGATACAGACAACCCTAGTTGATACATGAGCTATTCGGGCATACAAAACATAATTTCACTTGCAGGTTTAGATTTTGGCACATACAAATTTACTTGGAACGGCAGGTAGATACCGCATATAGGAAGGTATAGTGGACTCATATGGAATAACTTTGGGGTTTAGGGGATTGGATGCATAAGCAGTATTCCCGCTTAGTACAAGTGAAGGCTAGAAAAAGACTGGGAAGCGACCAACTAGAGAGCGACAACAGTCATGAACATGCATTAAAATTAATGAACATTGAGTGCAAGCATGAGTAGGATATAATCCACCATGAACATAAATATCGTGAAGGCTATGTTGATTTGTTTCAACTACATGTGTGAACATGTGCCAAGTCAAGTCACTTAAATCATTCAAAGGAGGATACCACCCTATTATACCACATCACAACCATTTTAATATCATGTTGGCACGCAAGGTAAACCATTATAAACTCCTAGCTAATTAAGCATGGCATAAGCAACTATAATCTCTAATTGTCATTGCAAACATGTTTATTCATAATAGGCTGAATCAGGAACGATGAACTAATCATATTTACAAAAACAAGAGAGGTCAAGTTCATACCAGCTTCTCTCATCTCAATCAGTCCATCATATATCGTCATTATTGCCTTTCACTTGCACGACCGAATGATGTGAATAATAATAATAATAATAGTGCACGTGCATTGGACTAAGCTGGAATCTGCGAGCATTCAATAAACAGGAGAAGACAAGGAAATATGGGCTCTTGGTTAAATCAACAATAATGCATATAAGAGCCACTTTACAATTTCATTATGGTCTTCTCCTATCGGCCCCCAAAGGAAAGAAAATAAATAAAACCATTTACACGGGAAAGCTCCCAACAAGCAAAAGAAGAACAGGAAATATTTTTGGGTTTTCTTTTAATTATTACTACTACAGCAAGAAAAGTAAACTAGCTAAAAGCTACTACTAATTTTTTTTATTTTTCTTAAGGTTTTTCAAACACACAAGAAGAAAGCATAAAAAGGGAAATAAACTAGAATGGATATTACAATGAAAGAGTATGAACACCGACAACTAGAAATGAGTGTGTGAACATGAATGTAATGTCAGTGAGAAATGCGTACTCCCCCAAGCTTAGGCTTTTGGCCTAAGTTGGTCTACTGCCACGGCTGGCCTGGCGGATATCCAAAGTTATAGTTGGGGTCGTACTGAGATGAAGCCTCGGATTGCCACTAGTTGGCAATCACCTCCGGATCCCACTAGTAATCAGACTGTCCTGGAGGATCAAATTGTGGTTCCGGCTCTGGCTCTCAAGAAATCATCACAAGGCCATTCACACGGCCAAACTTCCGCGGTGCGAGGGAGATTATACTTGGGCCTCTCTTCTTCTTCACTTTGCTTTTCCTTCGAGCTTCGGCTCGACGAACCCCTGAAAAATATCTTCTTCATTTTCTGAAAAATTCTGAAATTTTTAGTAACTTCAAATAAAAGTGAACCAAACTCAACAAAATTGATAGCAACTACTCCCACAAGTGCCTAGAGACTATATCATGGATTAGAACTACTTGGAACCATATAAATTTGACATGCAACCTCAAGAACATGGTCACCTAGGCAGCACAAATTTGCAATGAATAAAGCACTAGAACAAAAACTAATTGGACCATTGGACGAGTCACATACCAAGGAACAATCCCCCAAAGCAGTTTTGTGAGAGGTGCTTTGAGCAAGGATATCGAAAATCGCAGCAAAATAAGCTAGAACTCGTGCTTGAGCTGGTTGGTTATTTTTTTGGGAGGAAGAAGGAGTGTGTGGATGCAGGAATAAGTGGAGGGGAGCCACCATGGGCCCATGAGGCAGGGGGCGCGCCCAGGGGGTGGGCGCGCCCTGGACCCTCGTGCCTAGGTGCTTGCTCCACCTGATGTGTTCTCAGTGCCAAATATTCTCAAATATTCCAGAAAAAATCATATTAAATTGGCAGGGAATTTGGAGAACTTTTATTTTCGGGGTATTTTTATATTGCACGGATAATTCAGAAAAAGACAGAAAAATACTATTTTTACTTTATTTCAACTAAATAACAGAAAGAAAAAAGCGGGTACAGAAGGTTGTTGCTACCTCTTGAGCACTGCGTAGGTTTTCCCTTGAAGAGGAAAGGGTGATGCAGTAAAGTAGCATAAGTATTTCCCTCAGTCTTTGAGAACCAAGGTATCAATCCAGTAGGAGACCACGCGCGAGTCCCACGCACCTACACAAACAAACAAGAACCTTGCAACCAATGCGATAAAGGGGTTGTCAATCCCTTCACGGTCACTTGCGAGAGTGAGATATGATAGATATCATAGGATAATATTTTTGGTATTTTTCTGATAAAGAGAAATAAAGATGCAAAGTAAAATAAAAGGCAAAAGAAATAACTAAGTGTTGGAAGATTAATATGATGGAAAATAGACCTGGGGGCCATAGGTTTCACTAGTGGCTTCTCTCAAGAGCATAAGTATTACGGTGGGTGAACAAATTACTGTCGAGCAATTGATAGAATTGAGCATAGTTATGAGAATATCTAGGTATGATCATGTATATAGGCATCACGTCCGTGACAAGTAGACCGACTCCTGCCTGCATCTACTACTATTACTCCACACATCGACCGCTATCGAGCATGCATCTAGACTATTAAGTTCATAAGAACAGAGTAATGCTTTAAGTAAGATGACATGATGTAGAGGGATAAACTCATGCAATATGATATAAACCCCATATTTTTATCCTCGATGGCAACAATACAATACATGCCTTGCTGCCCCTGATGTCACTGGGAAAGGACACCGCAAGATTGAACCCAAAGCTAAGCACTTCTCCCATTGCAAGAAAGATCAATCTAGTAGGCCAAACCAAACTGATAATTCGAAGAGACTTGCAAAGATAACCAATCATACATAAAAGAATTCAGAGGAGATTCAAATATTGTTCATAGATAATCTTGATCATAAACGTACAATTCATCCGTCTCAACAAACACACTACAAAAGAAGATTACATCGAATAGATCTCCACGAGAATAGTGGAGAACTTTGTATTGAGATCCAAAAAGAGAGAAGAAGCAATCTAGCTAATAACTATGGACCCGAAGGTCTGAGGTAAACTACTCACACATCATCGGAGAGGCTATGGTGTTGATGTAGAAGCCCTCCGTGATCAATGCGTCCTCCGGCGGAGCGCCAGAAAAGGCCCCAAGATGGGATCTCACAGGTACAGAAGGTTGCGGCAGTGGAAATAGGTTTTTGGCTCCGTATTTGATAGTTTGGTGGTATGTAGGTATATATAGGAGGAGAAAGTACATCGGTGGAGCAACGTGGGCCCCACGAGGGTGGAGGGCGCGCCTAGGGGGGTAGGTGCGCCCCCTGCCTCGTGCTCTCCTGGAGCACGTTTGTTCCGAAAATCACGTTCCCGAAGGTTTTATTCCGTTTGGACTCCCTTTGATATTCTTTTTCTGCGAAACACTGAAATAGGCAAAAAAACAGCAATTTGGGCTGGGCCTCCGGTTAATAGGTTAGTCTCAAAAATAATATAAAAGTGTATAATAAAGCCCATTAAACATCCAAAACAGAATATAATATAGCATGGAACAATCAAAAATTATAGATACGTTGGAGACGTATCAAGCATCCCCAAGCTTAATTCCTGCTCGTCCTCGAGTAGGTAAATGATAAAAACAGAATTTTTTATGTGGAATGCTACTTAGCATAATTTTCAATGCAATTCTCTTATTTGTGGTATGAATATTCAGATCCAAAAGATTCAACAAAAAAGTTTAATATTGACATAAAAATATTTTTCTTCAAGCAAAGCATTGCAATTCTTTTGTGAATTCATAAACTCCTTAACACTAGTCTAAAATTCAGAAGGCATCTTATTAAAATTTCCATAAGAATTGTTGTAGGAATTACCATAATTATTAGAGGAGTTACTAGGATACGGCCTAGGATTAAATTTTCCTCTATACGCGTTGTTACCAAAATTATTCCTACCAACAAAATTCACATCCATAGATTCATTATTATTCTCAATCGAAGTAGACAAAGGCATATCATTAGGATCAGAAGAAACACTTTTAGTAGCAAATAATTTCATAAGTTCATCCATCTTTCCACTCAAAACATTAATTTCTTCTACCGCATGTACTTTTTTATTAGTAGATCTTTCGGTGTGCCATTGACAATAATTAACCATAATATTATCTAGGAGTTTAATAGCTTCTCCTAAAGTGATTTCCATAAAAGTGCCTCCTGCGGCCGAATCTAAAAGATTTCTAGAAGCAAAATTCAATCCGGCATAAAAATTTTGTATAATCATCCAAAGATTCAAACCATGTGTAGGGCAATTACATATCATTAATTTCATCCTCTCCTAAGCTTGTGCAACATGTTCATGATCAACTTGCTTAAAATTCATTATATTGTTTCTAAGAGAGATGATTTTAGCGGGGGGAAAATACTTACAGATAAAAGCATCTTTGCACTTATTCCATGAATCAATGCTATTTTTAGGCAAAGACGAAAACCAAACTTTAGCACGATCTCTAAGCGAAAAAGGAAATAGCTTCAATTTAACAATATCATTGTCCACATCTTTCTTATTTTGCATATCACACAAATCAAGGAAGCTATTTAAATGGGTAGCGGCATCCTCACTAGGAAGGCCGGCGAATTGATCTTTCATGACAAGATTCAACAAAGTAGCACTAATTTCACAAGACTCAGCATCGGTAAGAGGTGCAATCGGAGTGCTAAGAAAATCATTGTTGTTGGTATTGGTAAAGTCACACAATTTAGTATTATCTTGAGCCATCGTGACAAGCAAGCAATCCAACACACGAGCAAACAAGAAGCAAGCGAAAAAGAGGCAAACGGAAAAGAGAGGGCGAATAAAACGGCAAGGGTGAAGTGGGGGAGAGGAAAACGAGAGGCAAATGGCAAATAATGTAATGCGAGGGAGATAAGTTTCTGATGGGTACTTGGTATGTCTTGACTTGTGCGTAGACTCCCCGGCAACGGTGCCAGAAATGGCTCGTTGCTGCGAGTCAAATCTTGACTTGACTTGGCACGAATCTTCCCGGCAACGGCGCCAGAAATCCTTCTTGCTACCTCTTGAGCACTTCGTTGGTTTTCCCTTGAAGAGGAAAGGGTGATGCAGTAAAGTAGCGTAAGTATTTCCCTCTGTTTTTGAGAACCAAGGTATCAATCCAGTAGGAGACCACGCGCGAGTCCCACGCACCTACAAAAACAAACAAGAACCTGGCAACCAATGCGATAAAGGGGTTGTCAATCCCTTCACGGTCACTTACGAGAGTGAGATCTGATAGATATGATAGGATAATATTTTTGGTATTTTTATGATAAAGAGAAATAAAGATGCAAAGTAAAATAAAAGGCAAAAGAAATAACTAAGTGTTGGAAGATTAATATGATGGAAAATAGACCCCGGGGCCATAGGTTTCACTAGTGGCTTCTCTCAAGAGCATAAGTATTACGGTCACTACTAGGAAAACGCCTACTAGTGGCGCACCAGTTTTGCCTACTAATGGCGCACTACTGGTGCGCCACTAGTACCACGCCACTAGTATTTTTTACTAATGCCGCACCACTTGGTGCGCCATTAGTATCTGGTATACTAATGGCGCACCACTGGTGCGCCATTAGTATAGGCCACGGTGCGCCATTACTATCTGACTTAGTAATGGCGCACCACATAGAAGTGCGCCATTAGTAACAAACTTTTTTTAAATATTTTTTCAAAAAAATTTAAATTTTTTTTGTTTTTTTTCTTAATCTCGGGTCACTATGGCTTAATCTCGGGTCAATATGCTTAATCTCAAGTCAAATCGCACTAAGTGGTCAAACTTCCCAAAAGGTCACCCATCCTCACACTACTCTAGCCCGAGCACGCTTAACTTCGCAGTTCTATCCAACCCCAGCACCACCTCACTTAACAAGCACTTGTTGATATATCTATCATATCAATCCTATTAAACCTTGTTGATGTCTAGGACTTTGTTCATATTCATGAGTATGATGAAATTTTGAAAAATATTTCAAACTTCCCTGTAATATTACGAATCATTTTTTGAAAAAAAATTCCAAAAAAAATTCAAAACCAATATTTTTTTCTGTTACTAGTGGCGCACCTAGCAAACGGTGCGCCACTAGTAAGTTTGAAATTTTTTCAATTTTTTTGCCTCTAGATCTTGAAAGCCCCGTATCTTTTTTTCTGTTAGGTTTTTGAGGATTTTGAAAATGTTTAACGGGGTTCCCCCTGTTAAATTCTTATGTAACTTTTAGGTGAACAAATTACTGTGGAGCAATTGATAGAATTGAGCATAGTTATGAGAATATCGAGGTATGATCATGTATATAGGCATCACGTCCGTGACAAGTAGACCGACTCCTGCCTGCATCTACTACTATTACTCCACACATCGACCGCTATCCAGCATGCATCTAGAGTATTAAGTTCACAAGAACAGAGTAATGCTTTAAGTAAGATGACATGATGTAGAGGGGTAAACTCATGCAATATGATATAAACCCCATCTTTTTATCCTCGATGGCAACAATACAATACGTGCCTTGCTGCCCCTGCTGTCACTAGGAAAGGACACCGCAAGATTGAACCCAAAGCTAAGCACTTCTCCCATTGCAAGAAAGATCAATCTAGTAGACCAAACCAAACTGATAATTCGAAGAGACTTGTAAAGATAACCAATCATACATAAAAGAATTCAGAGGAGATTCAAATATTGTTCATAGATAATATTGATCATAAACCCACAATTCATCGGTCTCAACAAACACACCGCAAAAGAAGATTACATCGAATAGATCTCCACGAGAATCATGGAGAACTTTGTATTGAGATCCAAAAAGAGAGAAGACGCCATCTAGCTAATAACTATGGACCCGAAGGTCTGAGGTAAACTACTCACACATCATTGGAGAGGCTTTGGTGTTGATGTAGAAGCCCTCCGTGATCAATGCCCCCTCCGGCGGAGCGCCGGAAAAGGCCCCAAGATGGGATCTCACGGGTACAGAAGGTTGCGGCGGTGGAAATAGGTTTTTGGCTCCGTATCTGATAGTTTGGGGGTACGTAGGTATATATAGGAGGAGGAAGTACGTCGGTGGAGCAACATGGGCCCCGCGAGGGTGGAGGGCGCGCCCCCTGCCTCGTGCTCTCCTGGTTGATTTCTTGACGTAGACTCCAAGTCCTCTAGATCATGTTTGTTCCGAAAATCACGTCCCCGAAGGTTTCATTCCGTTTGGACTCCGTTTGATATTCTTTTTCTGCGAAATAGTGAAATAGGCAAAAAAAACAGCAATTTGGGCTGGGCCTCTGGTTAATAGGTTAGTCCCAAAAATAATATAAAAGTGTATAATAAAGCCCATTAAACATCCAAAACAGAATATAATATAGCATGGAACAATAAAAAATTATAGATACGTTGGAGACCTATCAGTTGTGCCTTCTAACTTCATCCATCTCATGCTCATCAAAAGGAATCCACTAACAAGGTTGATCAGGTCTTTTTAACAAACTCATTCTGAATTGCATGAAACCGGAGAAATTTCGAATAACACTATGTTACCTCAACGGGGATATGCACGTCCCCAATAATAAGAATATCATATTTCTTCTTGACAGTAGGAAGAGGAAATTCAAAACCTCCAAAAATGATCGATGGAATTTTTCCAATAGAGTTTATACTATGAACTTGAGGTTGTTTCCTCAGGAAGTGTACCGTATGCTCATTGCCATTAACATGAAAAGTGATATTGCCTTTGTTCCAATCAATAACAGCCCCTGCAGTATTCAAAAAGGGTCTTCCAAGAATAATAGACATACTATCGTCCTCGGGAATATCAAGAATAACAAAGTACGTTAAAATGGTAACATTTGCAACCACAACAGGCACATCCTCACAAATACGGACAGGTATAGCAGTTGATTTATTGGCCATTTGCAAAGGTATTTCAGTAGGTGTCAACTTATTCAAATCAAGTATACGATATAAAGAGATAGGCATAACACTAACACCCGCTCCAAGATCACATAAAGCAGTTCTAACATAATTTCTTTTAATGGAATAGTGGGTACTCCTGGATCTCCTAACTTCTTTGGTATTCCACCCTTAAAAGTATAATTAGCAAGCATGGTGGAAATTTCAGCTTCTGGTATCTTTCTTTTATTTGTAACAGTATCTTTCATATACTTAGCATAAGGATTCATTTTGAGCATATCGGTCAAACGCATACGCAAGAAGATAGGTCTAATCATTTCAGCAAAGCGCTCAAAATCCTCATCATCCTTTTTCTTTGATGGTTTAGGCGGAAAAGGCATGGGTTTCTGAACCCATGGCTCGCTTTCTTTACCGTGTTTCCTAGCAACAAAGTCTCTCTTATCATAACGTTGATTCTTTGATTGTGGGTTATCAAGATCAATAGCAGGTTCAATTTCTACATCATTATCATTGCTAGGTTGAGCATCAACATGAACATCATCATTAACATTACCACTAGGTTCATGTTCATTACCAGATTGTGTTTCAGCATCAGAAATAGAAATATCATTGGGATTCTCAGGTGTGTCAACAACAGGTTCACTAGAAGCATGCAATGTCCTATCATTTTTCTTTTTCTTCTTTTTAGAAGGACTAGGTGCATCAATATTATTTCTTTGAGAGTCCTACTCAATTCTATTAGGGTGGCCTTCAGGATACAGAGGTTCCTGAGTCATTTTACCAGTTCTAGTAGCCACTCTAATAGCAAAATCATTATTCTTACTATTCAATTCATTGAGCAAATCATTTTGAGCCTTAAGTACTTGTTCTACTTGAGTGGTAACCATAGAAGCATGTTTACTAATGAGTTTAAGTTCACCTTTAACTCTAGACATATGATCACCCAAGTGTTCAATCATATAAGCACTGTGTTTTAATTCTCTACCAAAATAAGCATTGAAGTTTTCTTGCCTAACCATAAAATGATCAAATTCATCTAAGCATTGGCTAGCAAACTTAGTAGGAGGGATTTCAGCTTTATCATATCTATAGAGAGAATTTACCTTTACTACCTATGTCGGGTTATCAAGACCATGTGTTTATTCAATAGGTAATGGATTAAAATCATGTATTTCTTCAACAGGCGGTAAATTAAGGCCATGTATTTCTTCAACAGGAGGTCAATTATTAACATCTTCAGCTTTTATACCTTTTTCTTTCATAGATTTCTTTGCCTCTTGCATATCTTCAGGACTGAGAAATAGAACACCTCTTTTCTTCGGCATTGGCTTAGGAGTTGGTTCAGTAGTTGGTTCATTTGTCAACATATTATTCAATAGAATTTCAGCTTCATCTGGTGTTCTTTCCCTGAAAACAGAACCAGCACAACTATCCAGGTGGTCTATGGAAGCATCGGTTAGTCCATTATAAAAGATATCAAGTATTTCATTTTTCTTAAGAGGATGATCAGGCAAAGCATTAAGTAATTGGAGAAGACTCCCCCAAGCTTGTGGGAGACTCTCTTCTTCAATTTGCACAAAATTATATATTTCCCTTAAAGCAGCTTGTTTCTTATGAGCAGGGAAATATTTAGCAGAGAAGTAATAAATCATATCCTGGGGACTACGCACACAACCAGGATCAAGAGAGTTAAACCATATCTTAGCATCACCCTTTAATGAGAACGGAAATATTTTAAGGATATAATAGTAGCGAGTTTTCTCATCATTAGTGAACAGGGTGGCTATATCATTTAATTTAGTAAGATGTGCCACAACATTTTCAGATTCATAGCCATAAAAAGGATCAGATTCAACCAAAGTAATTATATCAGGGTCGACAGAGAATTCATAATCCTTATCAGTAACAAAGGTAGGTGAAGTAGCATAAGCAGGATCATATTTCATTCTAGCATTCAGAGTTTTTTGTTTCAGCTTAGCTAATAATTTCTTAAGATCACTTCTATCATTGCAAGCAAGAAAGTCTCTAGTAATTTCTTCATCCATAACATAGCCCTCAGGCACAGCAGGCAATTCATATCTAGGGGGAGAATCTTCATCATCACTTTCATCAATATTATCAGTTTCAATAATTTCATTCTCTCTAGCCCTAGCAAGTTGTTCATCAAGAAATTCACCAAGTGGCACCATAGTATCAAGCATAGAAGTAGTTTCATCATAAGTATCATGCATAGCAGAAGCGAGATCATCAATAACATGCGACATATCAGAATTAATAGCAGAAGCAGGTTTAGGTGTCGCAAGTTTTACTCAAAACAGAAGGCGAATCAAGTGCAGAGCTAGATGGCAGTTCCTTACCTACCCTCATAGTTGAGGGATAAATTTTTGTTTTCTCGTCTTTCAAGTTCTTCATAGTGACCAGCATATATAAATCACAAGTGACTCAAAGAATAGAGCTATGCTCCCCGGCAACGGCGCCAGAAAATAGTCTTGATAACCCACAAGTATAGGGGATCGCAACAGTTTTCGAGGGTAGAGTATTCAACCCAAATTTATTGATTTGACACAAGGGGAGATAAAGAATATTCTAAAGTATTAGCAGTTGAGTTGTCAATTCAACCACACCTAGATAACTTAATATCCGCAGCAAAGTATTTAGTAGCAAAGTAGTATGGAAGTAACAGTAACAGTAGCAAAAGTAATATTTTTGGATTTTGTAGTGATTGTAACAGTAGCAACGGAAAAGTAAATAACCAAAGAACAATATGTGAAAAGCTCGTAGGCATTGGATCGGTGATGGAGAATTATGCCGGATGCGGTTCATCATGTAACAGTCTTTTCATAGGGTGACACAGAACTAGCTCCAATTCATCAATGTAATGTAGGCATGTATTCCGAATATAGTCATACATGCTTATGGAAAAGAACTTACATGACATCTTTTGTCCTACCCTCCCGTGGTGTCACGACCGGTTTTTCAATAAAATAATTATTGAGAGACCAATCCCTTTTACGGACCAGCGAAGAAGAATTCCTTCTCACTGGTAGACAATAATCTTGGTCACAGAAGAAAATTACCAGGAGTACTAAATATAACACAAGGTTGAAGATTGTCAGAAAAAGAATCACTCAAAAATACCTTTTTATTAAAAAGTTATAAAGGTTTCTGTCCAGGGACTTATCTATAATGAAACAGAAAAGTTCCAGGGTTTTAACTGAGAAAACAGAAAACGCTTCGGCTGGGAATGCGCAAGCGCAAAGGAGGAAACGTATTTTGCCCGAAGGCGCCAACAGAAAACGGTTCGCGAATAAAAGAACAGAGGCTGACATGCAGGGTCCACATGTCAGGTTTGAAAAGCTCGCCGGCGCCCGAAGACTGCGGTGGACGCCGGCGTCGAACCACGGCGAGTTAGGAGAAACGGAGGGTACCAAGAGCTTCAGCGTCCTCTTCCGCGTCGGTGGGTGGTGGACTCGTCCAACGGGGAGCACCACGTCGACGGCGACACTTTCTTCGGCGGACGGCAGCTCGGGTGAGGATGGGGAACTCCGGTGGAGGGCTGCAAGCTACAAATTGAGGCGCGGGTCAGAACGAGGGATGCAAGGTGAGGCTACTGGCACAAGAATGGAGGCGGAGGAGCACACACCGGGGCGAATCGGGCTGGATCCCGTGGCGGGTCGCGGCGGCCGGAGTCGAGGAAGGAGACCTCCTCGGGGCTCTTCCAGTGGCTAGGCGTGCTTTAGGGGGAGTGCAGGGCTGGTGGGTGCTCGAGTTGAAGCTCGGGGCCCCTATTTATAGGCAGATCGACGGGATGGCCGTGAACGGAGAATCTCCGGCGAGCGATTACGGCGGAGCAGTGGGTTGGCAGGGGGTTTGAGCGGTCGGGCAGCATCAGTGGATGTTACTGGACTCGATTTGCAGCTAAACGGGGTCGGTCTTGGCGTAATGGCGTCGGTCCACGGTGAGGTGACCGCACGGGCTCAACGGCGGCAGAGAGCACGCTCCGCGCCCTGCGGTTCACGACGAGAGCGGCAGCGCGTTCGGGGGAGTGGAAGGCCACGCGGCGAGCTCCGGTGGTTTGGGCGGCGCTGGGTGGCGTCGTCGGCGCCGTGTCTCCCGCTGGCGCCCGCAAAGCCGCCGCCGGCGTTGGTCACGGGGTGGCGCACCTTCTGCTGCTCGTCGCCGACGCCCGCAAGGTGCCAGGCACTCGTGCGGTGCAGGAACAAGGGGGCGAGGACGAGGAGCAAGGCGACGCGGTGGCACTGGCGAGATCGATGTCCATCTCTGAAGAAAACGACAGTGAGCACCGAACTGAATCTCTGAACCTTCTGAACTTTGACAAAGACAGTGCACTGCAGGTGTTCGACAGAACGTTTTGGCTATGAGATAAATTTTTCTGGAGCTGTAACTTGGTGAGATGGTCACTCAAAGCACCCAGGGGCTGCCTGAATTTACTTGGAATTTTTGGAGAAGGTTTTGAATGAATTTCACCAAATTTGCCAAATCTGGTCCAAACTTGCAGCAGGTGTAGTTTGAAAATTTTGAACTGAAGACTAGTGGATCTTCATGGTTCCAGGTTGAGGGTTCAAAGGACTAGGAGGGGAAAGAAGTTTGGTGGTAAAAGTCCAAACAGAAAATGGAGTTCCTTTGTAAATCTCCAAGTGGTAGAATAGAAGGCAGAAATTTGTTTGAATGAAATTTGAATGGGAATAATCACATGGGGAGGTTCAACTTGCTGGATTAGGTGTAAAACATGATCCAAAGGTGAGGGGAGGATTTGGGGAGAGGATTTGCACAAATGTCATGGTAAGAAGGGAAAGTTGAAAGTGGTAAAGGACTTTCCAAAAGCCATAGTGCAAATTCAAAAAGATTTTCAGAAGTTATTTTCCCAAATGAAAAACATTTTGTTTTGAGTCCAAATGAAAAGTAAGAACTTCCAAGACCAAAGGCAGATCTTGGGTGAATCCAAACAAAACTTTTGCCATAAGGAAAAATATATGAGAGGGAGAGTTCTCTTAAAAAAATTTAAATTGCTCCCCTCAAGTCAAAATAGAAATCTTTTTTGAAAAATCCAAATAAAAACTTGGGTGTCACAACACCTACCCCCTTAGGAAAAATCTCGTCCTCGAGATTTCGGCTGATCCTCAAATAGATATGGATACTCTGCTCGGAGGAAATCCTCCCTCTCCCATGTGGCTTCATCCTCAGTGTGGTTGCTCCACTGAACCCTGAAAAATCTTGTCGTTTTCTGACGGGTCCTCCGTTCAGACGCTTCTAAAACCTTTACTGGCCTTTCTCTGTAGGTGAGATCTGGTTGCATATCAATGTCCTCATGAGGTACATGTTTTTCTGGATTGCTCACACATTTTCTTAACTGTGAGACGTGGAACACGTCATGGACGTCTGACAGCTCCTTGGGGAGGTCTAGTTGGTAAGCCACCGTGCCTCTTCGTGCCTTTACACAAAATGGTCCAATAAACCTTGGGGCTAGCTTCCCCTTAATTTTGAACCGTTGCAGACCCCTCATATGAGATACTCGGAGGTATACGGAATCACCGGGTTCAAAGCTGACCTCACGGTGCTTCTGATCATAGTAGCTCTTTCGGCGGCTCTGTGCTGTCTTGAGTCTGTCCCTGATTTGCTTAACTTTCTCCTCGGCCTCTTTGAGCATGTCTGGGCCGAAGATACGGCTGTCACCGGTTTCTGACCAATTCAATGGGGTACGACACCTTCGCCCGTACAACGCTACAAAGGGTGCCATTTTCAAGCTGGCTTGGTAACTGTTGTTGTAAGCAAATTCGGCATACGGCAAACTCTCTTCCCAACTGGATCCATAGGTGAGTACGCAGGCTCTTAGCATATCCTCTAGGATCTGGTTCACACGTTCCGTCTGTCCATCAGTCTGAGGGTGGTGTGCTGTACTGAAAGCTAGTTGCGTGCCCAGAGCTTGTTGTAGGTGATCCCAAAATTTGGAGACGAATTGGGTGCCTCGGTCTGATATTATAGTCTTTGGGACTCCGTGCAAGCAAACTATACGGGAGAGATAGAGTTTTGCCAGTCTTTGTGTGGAGTAGGTAGTCTTCACGGGAATGAAGTGAGCAACCTTGGTCAGTCGGTCTGTGATGACCCAGATGGCGTCATTTCCACGCTGTGATCAGGGTAATCCGACAATGAAGTCCATCCCGATTTCATCCCATTTCCACTCCGGTATCCTGTTAGGCTGGAGTAGCCCTGCTGGCTTTTGGTGCTCGGCCTTGATGCGCTGACATGAATCGCAACAAGCGATGAATGTGGCTATATCTCTTTTCATACCGTGCCACCAAAATCTTTCCTGGATGTCCTTGTACATTTTGGTTCCTCCAGGATGGATCGAGTATGGGGCGGTGTGGCTTTCCGTCAAGATCTGCTGCTTGAGTTCCTCAATGTTAGGTACGCAAAGCCTGTCCCGGTACCATAATGTTCCTTCACTGTCCGTGACGAATTCTGAAGTCTTACTACGGTTCATTTTCTTTTTTATGCCTTCGATACTGGGATGTCCCTGTTGAGCCTTCTTGATTTGTTCCACTAGGGTGGGTTGTATCTCCAGATTCGATATGGTGCCCTCAGAGACTAACATCATGTTGAGCCGAGTGAACTCTCGCTGAAACTCAGGCCTCAAACTTTGCTGACCGTCACTGTCCGGGCCGGGGTTTCGACTAAGGGCATCGGCCACTACATTTGCTTTCCCTGGGTGGTAGTGAATACCGACGTCATAGTCCTTGACCAGTTCCAACCAGCGTCGTTGGCGTAAATTCAGCTCTGGCTGTGTGAAAATATATTTGAGGCTCTTATGGTCTGTATATATTTCACAGCAATTTCCCAACAGAAAGTGCCTCCACTCCTTGAGTGCATGTATAACTGCTGCTAGCTCCAGGTCATGTGTTGGGTAATTTTCCTCATGTTTTCGCAGCTGCCTGGAGGCATATGCGACAACTTTGCCATCTTGCATTAGCACACATCCGAGACCTTTTCGGGACGCGTCACAATACACTTCAAAGCTCTTGTGTATGTCTGGTACGGTTAAGACTGGTGCGGTTGTTAGCTTCTTCTTGAGTTCTTGGAAGCTCTGCTCGCATGCTTCTGTCCATACAAATTTCTTGTCCTTCTTGAGTAACTGTGTTATAGGTTTTGCCACAGTGGAGAATCCTTCAATAAATCTCCTGTAATATCCGGCCATTCCTAGGAAACTCCGCACATCTGTAACATTCGCGGGTGGCTTCCAATCCAGTATGGCCTTGACTTTTTCTGGGTCTACGGCCACGCCTTCTTGGTTCAATATATGGCCCAAGAAACCAACTTGTCTTAGCCAAAATTCGCATTTGCTAAATTTGGCGTACAACTGATGTTTCCTCAATTCTCCCAAAACAATTCTGAGGTGCTCAGCATGTTCTTCTGGTGTCCTTGAGTAAACCAGAATGTCGTCAATGAATACCACCACAAATTTGTCCATGAATTTCATGAATACTTTGTTCATGAGGTGGACGAAATATGCGGGGGCGTTCGTTAGTCCAAAAGGCATCACTGTAAACTCGTACAACCCATATCTGGAAGTGAAAGCTGTCTTGGGCATATCTTCCGTTCGTACCTTCAATTGGTGATATCCCGATCTCAAATCAATTTTTGAGAATACCTTGGCTTGTGCGAGCTGGTCAAACAAATCATTTATTCGTGGCATCGGATATTTGTTTTTGATGGTGACCATATTGAGGGCTCGATAGTCTATGCACAGCCTTAAGTCCCATCCTTCTTTTTGGCGAACAACACAGGCGAACCCCATGGTGAGGAGCTGGCTCGAATAAATCCTTTGTCCAACAATTCCTTTATCTGCTTCTTTAACTCCACCAATTCTGAGGGTGCCATTCTATACGGCTTCTTATAAATGGGAGCGGTGCCAGGTGCTAGTTCGATGCTGAATTCGATCTCTCGGTCTGGTGGCATGCCTGGTAGTTCTTTCGGGAACACATCAGGGAACTCGCATACCACTGGCACTTTTCTTAATTCTGCGATGTCCATCTTGTTCAGTTTTGGTTTCTGTGATCGTGGCCTTTCTTGAGCGGAAACTCTTATAGTCTTGCCGTGATGGTGAGTGAGAATCACTGTCCGATTGACACAGTCGATGAATCCTTTGTTGGTGGTTAACCAGTCCATTCCTAAAATGACATCCAGTCCTTTACTTTCCAACACGATGAGATTCACATGGAATGGTAGTCCTTTGAACTCAATGACCACTCCTTGGCAGTAACCCTGAGCAATTTGCTTATTTCCGGGGGACTTGATGATCATAGATTTTTCCAAGGGAAGTATCGGAAAACCGTGTTGTGAAACAAAACTCTTCGAAACAAACGAATGGGAAGCTCCAGAATCAAACAAAACCGTGGCAGGTACTGTGTTGACAGGGAACGTACCGAGCACGATGTCTGGGGCATTCTGCGCTTCTTCCCTGGTCACATGGTTCAGGTGACCCTTCCTGTGGTTGCTGCTGGGGTTGAAGTTGTTGCGCTTGGGGGCTGGATTGTTCCCACCATTGTTCGGCTTGGGTGCCGTGTCTCTTGGCTTCGGGCACTGTTTAGCATAATGCCCTTGTTGACCACAAGCATAGCAGGTGACCCCTGGACGGTATGTGAACTCCTTATCTCTGGCATGAAATTGTCCGACGGGCCTTGGCTCAGTAGTCGTGGATCTCCTTGCGTCTGTCCTTGGGACTCTCAGTCTTGCCTCGGTTGCTGCGGGCAAGAGTCGTCTTGTCCCTCTTCCGCTTGCGGATATCTTCCAGACTACGGCGCTCATTCTCCAGGGTGATGGCCTTGTCCACCAGCGTCTTAAAATCCGGAAAGGTGTGTACAATCAGTTGGCATCTTAATGCTGGTGCCAGGCCGTCCAGGAATTTTTCCATCTTCTTGTTTTCTGTCATGTGCTCGTCGTAGGCATAACGAGACAGTTGGGTAAACTGGCCGTTGTATTCTGTGACGGACATGCCTCTTTGCTTCAGGTCATCAAACTCTCTCTTCTTGATCTTTAGGATGCTCCTGGGAATGTGTGCCCCACGGAAGCCTTCCTTGAATTCTTCCCAGGTGATGTTGTGTTCCCTGGGGTGCATGTGTAGGAAGTTTTCCCACCATGCTGCGGCTGCTCCAGTAAGGTAGTGTGGTGCATAAAGCACCTTCTCATGATCTGAGCACTGAGCGATAATCAGTTTCCTTTCAATCTCGCGAAGCCAATCATCGGCTTCCAGTGGCCTGTCGGTGTGAGCAAAAGTTGAGGGGCGAGTCTTCTGTAACTCAGATAACTTGGAATGTGGTTGATAGGGTTCACGGTGGTTTCCCATATTGATGACATGGTTCATCATCTCCTGGTGCTGTTGCTGGCTTTGCTCGAAGAGACGGCATACTTGAGATAGTGCCGCTTCGCTGTCCTGTTGGCTGGACTGACCCTGAGTGAAATTGTTGCTGGTCTGTGTTCCGTAAACCTCTTCTGGCTGATTGGGCATAGAGCGAGTCCATGGGCGAGACATTTTTCCAGTCTGGGGTATCATTTGCAAAACCCATGAGAAAAACTGTGTAGCGCAGGAAAACTCTTGCAAAGGTAATAATCAAAAAGGCTTCTAGGTTTTCAAAGAAACACAAATGATTTTTCACGGAGAAGAAGTGCTTAACACAAATCTTACATGCGAAAGCAAACACAAGATACAGCACTCAGGTTGTGCGTACACAATCCTGACATGTTATTTAAAACTAGCGTACTACTCCGGAAGGCAGCAAACACACCAATACGAACTAGCGTACAGATAAAAAAAAATAGCACATCATACAAGCAGGCATAACACGTGGCTACTCGGTGCTCTCAGTCGGAGATGGTGAAGATCTCCTTCCCCTTGCCGATGGCAAGGCTCAGCGGTCCAGGAGAATCAACCTCCTCCTCTCTAGCTGGCTCCTGGCGTGCGACGCTGCGCGGCGGTGATGGTGCGGGGGCGACTGGTGGTAGAGCGCGTGCGGCAGGCGGTGCGGCTCTGACTGGAATAGGAGCGATGACTCGGTCGAACTCCTCAGTGGTAGGCAGACGGCGAGCAGTGGCCAAAACGGCCGGTGCATACGAGGCTGAAGACGAGACGAATGTCAGAGGCGGCGCCGTGTGGAGAAGCTCCTTCCTGCTGGCAGGACCGCCCCGGACTAAGTCCATGCGGGCAGCCACAAGATCATCTACGAGGTTGTCGAAAGACTCCTCCAGAGCCTTGAGATACTCCACAACCATCTCGATGGCTTCATCTCGTTCTCCCCGATGGCAGGCGAACGCATAGTGGCTGGTGTAAGGCACATGGCATGGGAGGTAGCGGTAGCGACGAGTCTTCATCGTAGGAAGGATGTCCCGAAGGCGAGCTATCGCCTCACGGGCAGCCATCTGCATGGCATGCCTCTCCGTAGGCATGGACCTTCCCGTAAAACGGAAGTGACGAGCAGCAGAACATCCTCCCTTGAACTGCACCACGGCTTGGTGCATAGACACGTCGTCACTGAGCTTGTGCTGATAGAGTGTGAACTCCGGGCGAGCTGCTGGCCCGATCGCGAGCTTGGTGATGGAGACGAGGAGCTTGACAAACCCCTCGGGCACGTTGGTGAACACTCGATTCTCACAGCTGCTGCCAGCCATCTACAAAAGTAGGCAAAAATTCTGAGTAGTCGTGTCATAAATTTATGATGACCAACAGAAAATAGCTACAATTGTAAAATGCTGAAAAAGCACAAAAGACGCTAATAACCGATTAGCGATCGCACCTAGTGGCTTCCTACAGTCAGCCTGGCTCTGATACCAAGCTTGTCACGACCGGTTTTTCAATAAAATAATTATTGAGAGACCAATCCCTTTTACGGACCAGCGAAGAAGAATTCCTTCTCACTGGTAGACAATAATCTTGGTCACAGAAGAAAATTACCAGGAGTACTAAATATAACACAAGGTTGAGCAGAGACTGCCCAAAAATTTATTACAGGCACGCCGATAAAACAATACGGCGGATAGGGTGGCAAACTTCTAACTCACGATAATAATGGTGGTGGAAATATCATCACGAAGCGAGTGATATGATTCCAGAATACTACAACTCATCGAGCGTGAGGCTCGAGAAGACTTATTGCGGGTGGCGGAAGCGTATACAATACAAGTGACCAATATCCGGGATCGCGCAGGACTGACTGGGACTCCTCTAGGCATCGGACGCGCTATCAAACTCTTCATCCAAGAGATCACCTTCGTCAACATCTGGCCAAAACAACAAGCCAGGTGAGTACTATGAAAGTACTCGCAAGACAGTTCGGACATAAGGTATAACAAATGTAAACATGAAGCACATGAATAAGTTAACCAGTGCGATTAGACATAAATAAATACTGGGTGCCAAGCGAGGGTCTGAATGACGCCTCGAGCGGAAACTGCAGAATAGTAATACTGGTGCCAAACGAGTGTCTGAAAGACTCCTCGAGCGGAAAATGCGAAATAATAATGCGGGTGCCAAACGAGTGTCTGAAAGACTCCTCGAGCGGAAAATGCGGAATAATAATGCGGGTGCCAAACGAGTGTCTGAAAGACTCCTCGAGAGGTAAATGCGGAATAATAATGCGGGTGCCAAACGAGTGTCTGAAAGACTCCTCGAGAGGTAAATGCGGAATAATAATGCGGGTGCCAAACGAGTGTCTGAAAGACTCCTCGAGAGGTAAACGAAGAATAATAATGCCACAGTCGGGCGTCGGGGCGACACCACATAAAGGGCTTATAACAGAAAGTAAAGACAAGTGCATGCCGCAGTCGAACGTCTGAGCGACATCACATAAAGGGATTATATCGAAAGTGAGAAATGAGTACACGCCACAGTCGGACGTCTGCGCGACGTCACCTAAAGGGCTTATATCACATCTCATTATTACAACAGTTCGGAGACATAAATTATCACAAGCATGAGACACAAAATTAAAGTTAGTCCATCCACTGGAGTAACAATAAATCTGAAATCTTACCACTTGAGCTTGTTCACCGGGGACAAGTTTTTCACACGGATAGATATGGATATAATGTTTACACTACTGATCATGGATACGATGATTTGGAAAGAATTGACTCTGCAGAGTTTGTACTTAACCACAGCCAACGGATTTCAGTAGTCACGGGGACTAGTTCCGTCTGCGGTGTTTTGGAGGAAACACGTCTAACCAGTACACACCCAATTCAACCATCCGAAGCCAGGGATCACCCTCGGCGACGTTCAAGAAAAACCTTGAGACGGGGAGGCTACAACCTCGCGTAGCATGGGATCAAATTTATATACGCGCGCTCTAAGGGGGTGCCCCCCCTCTCGGTCCCAACCGGAAACACCCATGCCCCCTGACCGAATGACTGGCTTTAATCCTGGGCCAAGGTACCATCATCCCGGCCTCTCTGTTTGGTGTGTACACGGAAAGAGGTTACCAACTTACTAAACCGCATCCTGGCAATGAGACATGTGGTAGCACGGAAAGGGGAAGGGACGGTAACACGGCTCCAACCATGTTAACGTCGGAAAAGTCGGATGACGCAAGGCTGGCATGCTACAACAGTACCACCTTGCTGCCCTTCATGTCACCACATGATTAGGCCATCTCTCATCAGAGATCATCGCAACTTTGGAACATGCGGGAAAAGATCGATAACGTGGCTCCAACCACGTTAACGTCGAAGAAAGTCGGATGGCGCAAGGCTGGCATGCTACAACAGTACCACCTTGCTGCCCTTCATGTCACCACATGATTAGGCCACCTCTCAACAGAGGTCATCGCAACTTTGGGACAACCGGGTCGTTGCCGTACAAGCAACGAGGTTTTTACCGACACTCATATGCCACACACAAACTCTCACGTGAACATGCAAAACACCTGTCATATCAAATGTTCAAAACATGCTTGCCTGGTTCGGAGAAGTCGGAGTCTAGCTCGGCGAAGTTCGCGGCTCCGTCACCCCTCCCGGAACCTACGGCAAATCACGAAACGGGCACTAACGTGAAAACCAACACATACACAGAAACTTTTCCAATTATTTTTCAAATAAATCCCATAAAAAACTAGACAAAATTTGAAGATTGTCAGAAAAAGAATCACTCAAAAATACCTTTTTATTAAAAAGTTATAAAGGTTTCTGTCCAGGGACTTATCTGTAATGAAACAGAAAAGTTCCAGGGTTTTAACTGAGAAAACAGAAAACGCTTCGGCTGGGAATGCGCAAGCGCAAAGGAGGAAACGTATTTTGCCCGAAGGCGCCAACAGAAAACGGTTCGCGAATAAAAGAACAGAGGCTGACATGCGGGGTCCACATGTCAGGTTTGAAAAGCTCGCCGGCGCCCGAAGACTGCGGTGGACGCCGGCGTCGAACCACGGCGAGTTAGGAGAAACGGAGGGTACCAAGAGCTTCAGCGTCCTCTTCCGCGTCGGTGGGTGGTGGACTCGTCCAACGGGGAGCACCACGTCGACGGCGACACTTTCTCCGGCGGACGGCGGCTCGGGTGAGGATGGGGAACTCCGGTGGAGGGCTGCAAGCTACAAATTGAGGCGCGGGTCAGAACGAGGGATGCAAGGTGAGGCTACTGGCACGAGAATGGAGGCGGAGGAGCACACACGGGGGCGAATCGGGCTGGATCCCGTGGCGGGTCGCGGCGGCCGGAGTCGAGGAAGGAGACCTCCTCGGGGCTCTTCCAGTGGCTAGGCGTGCTCTAGGGGGAGTGCAGGGCTGGTGGGTGCTCGAGTTGAAGCTCGGGGCCCCTATTTATAGGCAGATCGACGGGATGGCCGTGAATGGAGAATCTCCGGCGAGCGGTTACGGCGGAGCAGTGGGTTGGCAGGGGGTTTGAGCAGTCGGGCAGCATTAGTGGATGTTACTGGACTCGATTTGCAGCTAAACGGGGTCGGTCTTGGCGTAATGGCGTCGGTCCACGGTGAGGTGACCGCACGGGCTCAACGGCGGCAGAGAGCGCGCTCCGCGCCCTGCGGTTCACGACGAGAGCGGCAGCGCGTTCGGGGGAGTGGAAGGCCACGCGGCGAGCTCCGGTGGTTTGGGCGGCGCTGGGTGGCGTCGTCGGCGCCGTGTCTCCCGCTGGCGCCCGCAAAGCCGCCGCCGGCGTTGGTCACGGGGTGGCGCACCTTCTGCTGCTCGTCGCCGACGCCCGCAAGGTGCCAGGCACTCGTGCGGTGCAGGAACAAGGGGGCGAGGACGAGGAGCAAGGCGACGCGGTGGCACTGGCGAGATCGATGTCCATCTCTGAAGAAAACGACAGTGAGCACTGACTGAATCTCTGAACTTCTGAACTTTGACAAAGACAGTGCACTGCAGGTGTTCGACAGAAGGTTTTGGCTATGAGATAAATTTTTCTGGAGCTGTAACTTGGTGAGATGATCACTCAAAGCACCCAGGGGCTGCCTGAATTTACTTGGAATTTTTGGAGAAGGTTTTGAATGAATTTCACCAAATTTGCCAAATCTGGTCCAAACTTGCAGCAGGTGTAGTTTGAAATTTTTGAACTGAAGACTAGTGGATCTTCATGGTTCCAGGTTGAGGGTTCAAAGGACTAGGAGGGGAAAGAAGTTTGGTGGTAAAAGTCCAAACAGAAAATGGAGTTCCTTTGTAAATCTCCAAGTGGTAGAATAGAAGGCAGAAATTTGTTTGAATGAAATTTGAATGGGAATAATCACATGGGGAGGTTCAACTTGCTGGATTAGGTGTAAAACATGATCCAAAGGTGAGGGAAGGATTTGGGGAGAGGATTTGCACAAATGTCATGGTAAGAAGGGAAAGTTGAAAGTGGTAAAGGACTTTCCAAAAGCCATAGTGCAAATTCAAAAAGATTTTCTGAAGTTATTTTCCCAAATGAAAAACATTTTGTTTTGAGTCCAAATGAAAAGTAAGAACTTCCAAGACCAAAGGCAGATCTTGGGTGAATCCAAACAAAACTTTTGCCATAAGGAAAAATATATGAGAGGGAGAGTTCTCTTTAAAAAAATTTAAATTGCTCCCCTCAAGTCAAAATAGAAATATTTTTTGAAAAATCCAAATAAAAACTTGGGTGTCACACGTGGCAGCGGGGTCCTAGCGGAAACTAAGGGATATTAAGGCCTCCTTTTAATAGAGTACCAGACCAAAGCATTAACACATAGTGAATACATGAACTCCTCAAACTATGGTCATCGCCGGGAGTGGTCCCGATTATTGTCACTTCGGGGTTGCCGGATCATAACACATAGTAGGTGACTATAGACTTGCAAGATAGGATCAAGAACTCACATATATTGATGAAAACATAATACGTTCAGATCTGAAATCATGGCACTCGGGCCCTAGTGACAAGCATTAAGCATAGCAAAGTCATAGCAACATCAATCTCAGAACATAGTGGATACAAGGGATCAAACCCTAACAAAACTAACTCGATTACATTATAAATCTCATCCAACCCATCACCGTCCAGCAAGCCTACGATGGAATTACTCACGCACGGCGGTGAGCATCATGAAATTGGTGATGGAGGTTGGTTGATGATGACGATGGCGACGGATTCCCCTCTCCGGAGCCCCGAACGTACTCCAGATCAGCCCTCCCGAGAGAGTTTAGGGCTTGGCGGCGGCTCCGTATCGTAAAATGCGATGAATCTTTCTCTTTGATTGTTTTCTCCCCGAACACGAATATATGGAGTTGGAGAGGTTGGTGGAGCTCCAAGGGGCCCACGAGGCAGGGGGCGCGCCCCCCACACTCGTGGAAAGGGTGTGGGCCCCCTGGCCTTGATTCTTTCGCCAGTATTTTTCATTATTTCCAAAAATAATCTCCGTGAAGTTTCAGGTCATTCCGAGAGCTTTTGTTTCTGCACAAAGATAACACCATGGCAATTCTGCTGAAAACAGCGTTAGTCCGGGTTAGGTCCATTCAAATCATGCAAGTTAGAGTCCAAAACAAGGGCAAAAGTGTTTGGAAAAGTAGATACGGCGGACAGGTATGAGCGGTGTGGTCAATGTGGTCAACGAACGACTTCCATCGGAAGAGTACTGTACGTGGAGAGGCTGACAGCTGGGTCCACAGCCGCAGCAAGGAAGTGCCTCCTTATTATACGAAAAATAATAATTCCTCCACCTGACAGCAGGGACCCACCAGACGGGCCACCGTATTTCATGAAAAAACGTTTCCCCCCTAACTGCTGGTACCCAGCAGCTACATCTTCGCACGCAAGGAAGTGCATTCGTATTACGGGCAAAAAAAATTGATTCGCCCCCCTGACTGCTGGGACACAGCAGCTACATCTTCGCACGCAAGGAAGTGCCTGACAGTCGGGACCCACCCGGTCGAAGCGTACGTAGCATTGTCATTCTAGTCGCAAACGTGTACATACATACTGGTCGATCGGTCTGTCTGCAGGCTGCAGCGATGAACCGTGACCGTGTAAGGAAGGGCACATGTGGTAGTAGAGGCGCGCGCGTAGCATGTACACGTACGTACAGCGGCCAGGGTGGAAGAAAGTAAATACGGCCACGTACGTACATACGGGCGGGGTCTCGAACGCCTACTCGCGCATACGTATGGCCAAGGCTCGTGTACATGGCTAGGTCAGAACGGAGAAACTGCGTGTTGTCGTGTTCATGGGGAGGCAACGAAATGTGTCATGTTCATCGGGAGGCAATGGAACGCGTGCTGTTCATCGGGAGCCAATCGGCTTGGATGGAACAGCCGATGGAAACGAGGCCTGGCATACCGCAGAATGGAGGAAACGGCCTTGTGTTCGACCGGCCACGGTCGAAACAGGATCCTGTTCATCGGGAGGGGTCTGGCGTACCGCAACCTGGAGGAAACGGACCTCCTATGGTCGAAACGGGGTCCTGTTGATCGGGAGGGGTGTGGCGTACCGCAAAACGGAGGAAACAGACTTGTGTTGGAGCATTACGGTCCAAACAGGGGTCCTGTTCATCGGGAGGGGTGTGGCGTACCACAAAACGGGACTCCATGGGATACTATTCATCTCCACCGTCGACTGCCTCCACGGGCTACTGTTCATCCACCATCGACCTCCTCCAGCCTCCACCTGTGACTGTTCATCCACGGGCTCCTGTTCATCCAGCCTCCACCGCGCGCTCGTCCACTGGCTACTGTTCAACCAGCCCTCTCCACGGGGTCCTACTCAACCACCCCTCCACCGGCTACTGTTCAACCACCCCTCCACCGGCTACTGTTCAACCAGCCCTCCACGGGGTCCTGTTCATCCAGCCCTCCATGGGGTCCTGTTCATCCACCGGCTTCATCGATCGGGGTCCTGTTCATCCAGCGGCAACGGCCTCTACTACCATGGGGTCCTGTTCATCCAACCCCCCAGTGGGAACTGTTCATCCAAACCCCCCAACAACGCTCACTGTTCATCAAGGGAAGGAGGCAGCATTGTTCGATCGGCTTCAGTTAGTAGTAGTAGCAAAGGAATCACTCGGGTTCAGTTAACAGCAAGAGATCGATTGATCACTCGGGTTCAGTAACGCGTAGCCTGCAGTGCAATTGCTCGGGTTCAGGTAGAGCGCAACGCCTCGCACACACGCGCGTACGTACGAGAGAAACGCGCATTGCTCGGCCCCGACCACCCACCCTAACCAGGAACTCTCCGATATTTTCCACGCCCTCGCTTCTACCATGGTTTTTTCCGTCATGCAGCTGCGTCTCCGGCTCGCCCAGGATGAAAAGCCCATTTTCTGTCATGATTTTTTGTCATAGAAGTAGGAGCCCACCACATCTATGATGATACTGGGTTTTGTCACAATTATCGTCACAGAAGTGTCATAAGCATGATAGAAAAAAAATTCGTTCGGCCCAAAATGTCACGGCTGTGTCTTTTTTTGTAGTGCCTGCTCTCACTTTGCATACAGGTGTTCTATCTAAAACGTTTGCGATCAAGTGCTACACAAATCCTGCTCGGCACATTTTCCCTTGGCTTCCTGGGGAAGCTGTCGGTTTGTAAACGGGTGTTCTAACTAAAACGTTTGCGATGAGTGTTTATATTTAAAAACCATTGACATTTTTTCAAAAGAAAATCGTTTGATAAGTCTGTACATTAAGGGAGAAAAACGCAAGTTCGGTCAAACCATATCTTTCATTCAGTCATACTGCGAATTTATATTCATATGATCGAGATACAGTATTAAACCCAAGAAAAAAATATTTTCGGCGGAGGCGGGGTGCCGCGCCGTCGTTGTCGTTGTCGTCCTCCGGGACACCGTTGTTGAAATCTTCAATGCAGCACAGAATGTTCTTCACTTGTAAATCAAACATCATGTCGTTGCACGATCGACGGGCAGGGCGCGGGAGGACGACAGCTGGTGGCGCTGAGAGGTAGCGGTCGGCGGTGGCGTCCCATGCCGTAGAGGGGACGCGCGCACGGGCACGGGTGCGGCAGGTGCAGCCAAACGCACGGGGACCGGCGCCGCGGTGGGTGGAGGGGCGCGCACGAGCACGGGCATGGGCGCTGGCGCTAGCATGTACACGAGCTCGCACGGGTCCACGGAGACCTCGCTGACGCCCGCGGTTCCAGCTCTGGATAGTGCTCGGTGACCAGCCCGTCAATGCTACGTGGATGGTCGCTGGCGCAGGCGCAGGGATGGGTGCTGGGACGGGAGCGGGGCCAGCAACCATCGCAGCCAGCTCATTCTGGGCCATGTCCATGAGGCCCCATTCCTCCTTATTTTCTATCTCCTCCGGCTCGGAGTCAACTTCACCAAACTTGAAGACTAGTGGCAGATGATCCTTCTGCGCCATGGCGTTGGTGGAGGTCTGCGGGAGGGAGGGGAATAGGAGGCGAACAGTAATGTCGCATGTATTAAGCAGTGGCTCGGGCGCCATTAATGGAGAGGAAGGCGGGCGGCCATGGAAGTCAAAGGGATCGCTTCCCAGTGAGCCTGCGCAACATGCAGCTCGCACATTTCCCGGTGAGCCTGCGCATTGGAGGACAGCTTGCACACCTCTCGGTCAGCCTGTGCACCGGACTGCGCTCGCAAGCCTCACGTTCAGTCAAGGTCAAGCAGCTGTCCGCACGGCACCTCCTATAGCCATTAAAACCAAGACACGTGTGATGTCTACTATGCAACTTTATTCTTGTAGACTCGTGTTGGGCCTCCAAGTGCAGAGTTTTGTAGGACAGTAGCAATTTTCCCTCAAGTGGATGACCTAAGGTTTATCAATCTGTGGGAGGTGTAGGATGAAGAAGGTCTCTCTCAAACGACCCTGCAATCAAATACAAGAAATCTCTTGTGTCCCCAACACACCCAATACAATGGTAATTTGTATAGGTGCACTAGTTCGGCGAAGAGATGGTGATAAAAGTGTAATATTGATGGTAGAAATATATTTTCATAATCTGAATAAATAAAAACAACAAGGTAGCAAATAGTAAACGGGCACAAAAACGATATTGCAATGCTTGAAAATGAGGCCTAGGGTCCGTACATTCGCTAGTGCAATCTCTCAACAATGCTAATATAATTGGATCATATAACCAACCCTCAAAATGCGATAAAGAATCACTCCAAAGTTCCTATCTAGCGGAGAACATAAGAATAAATTGTTTGTAGGGTACGAAACCACCTCAAAGCTATTCTTTCCGTTCGATCTATTCAAGAGTTCGTACTAAAATAACACAAAGCTATTCTTTCTGTTCGATCTATCCTAGAGTTCGTACTAAAATAACACCAAAGCAAATTCATATTCATAATACTCAATCCAACACAAAGAACTTCAAAGAGTGCCCCAAGATTTCTACTGGCGAAACAAAGAACGTGCATCAACCCCTATGCATAGATTACCCCAATGTCACCTCGAGAATCCGCGAGTTGAGTGCCAAAACATATATCAAGTGAATTAATACGATACCCCATTATCACCACGAGTATTCAATTGCAAGACATATATCAAGTGTTCTCAGATCCATAAAAGTATTCAATCTGATAACAATGAAATCTCAAAGGGAAAAACCCAATCCATCACAACAAGATAGAGAGGGGAAAACACCATATGATCCGACTATATTAACAAAGCCGCGATACATCAAGATCGTGATATCTCAAGAACATGAGAGAGAGAGAGATTAAACACATAGCTACTGCTACAAACCCTCAGCCCCAAGGGTGGACTACTCCCTCCTCATCGTGGTGGCCGCCGGGATGATGAAGATGGCCACCGGAGATGATTCCCCGTCCGACAGGGTGCCGGAAAGCGTCTAGATTGGTTTTCAGTGGCTACAGAGCCTTGCAGCGGCGGAACTTCTGATCTAGCGTAACCCCGATGGGTTTTGGAATATTTGGGAATTTATAGTGCAAAGAAGGGGTGCGGGAGGCCACCGAGGTGGGCACAACCCACCTGGGCATGCCAGGTGGGCCTGGCGCGCCCTGGTGGGTTGTGCCCCCCTCGGGGCACCCCCCAGGTGCTTCTCTGGCCCATTGGTTTCCTTCTGGTCCATAAAAAATTCAAAAAATAGTTTCTGGTGTTTGCACTCCGTTTGATATTGATTTTCTGCGATGTAAAAAACAAGCAAAAAACAGCAACTGGCACTAGGCACTGGGTCAATAGGTTAGTCCCAAAAAATAATATAAAGTTGCTATAAAATGATTGTAAAACACCCAAGAATGATAAAATAACAGCATGAATACTTCATAGATTATAGATACGTTGGAGACATATCAGCATCCCCAAGCTTAATTCCTGCTCGTCCTCGAGTAGGTAAGTGATAAAAGAAATAATTTATGAAGTGTGAATGCTAGCAAAGTGCATAAGTTTGATCAATGACAATTTCAATCACTTTTCTTAGCATCATAACAGCAATTATTTTTTTATGAAACTTCTCATGTTATAGTGGCAACCAATTCACATGTTAAGCTCCAAACAATGAACTCTCTTGAAACTCAACAACCTATGTTCTTAGTCATCAAGCAATTGCAATTCAACTTATTCAACAGAGTTTAAGTAAGAGCTCCACATACTCAACCATCATATAGTCTTCTATGATTGCTAACACTCACCGCATACTCATGAGCAAAACGTTTCAACCGGACACATAGAAAGATAGGGGCTTATTGTTTTGCCTCCCAACGTATTCACCTCAAGGGTGATGTCAACAATAATAACTCATGCTACCCATATTCAACTGGACATATGTTCCTAGATCTTTCCTCACCACATGATGCTTGCCAAAAGAGAAAATAAAAAGGAATAGAGAGAAAAACATTGACTCTTTGCATAAAACTAAATACTGAAAATTAAAAGATAGACCCTTCGCAGAGGGAAGCAGAGGTTGCCATGCGCTTATTTGTTTGTATGCTCAATCCCTTAGTGCAAAAGAACGTCACGTTATATTGCCCCTTATGATAGCAACCTTTATTATGCAGTCCGTCGCTTTTATTGCTTTGCCATCATAAGTTCGTACAGCGCTCAATTTTCTCTTACACTAAATGATCTCACCCTTTTAGAAGCAATTTTTATTGCCTTTATTGCACCGATGACAACTTACTTGAAGAATCTTATTCAATCCTTAGGTGGGTATGGTGGACTCTTGAAGATAAGATTTGGGTTTAAGTGTTTTTGGATGCACAAGTAGTATCTCTACTTGGTGCGGAATTTTTGGCTAGCAAAGATGGGGGGAAAGCACCACATGTTTAAGGATCTATGACAATATGACTTCTATGTGAATATGAATAAACATAAATCATTACGTTTTCTTCCTTGTCCAACGTCAACAATTTTGGCATATAATATTTTGATGGGGGCTCACAATCACAAAAGATTTCTAGGATAGTGTATTTGCATGTGAAAGTTCTCTTCCTTATACTAATTATTCTTTGCTTGTATGACCAATATTGTGATTGTCAAGCCTCAAAAGATTTCACTTTCTAAACCCAATGTGAAGCTACCACTAGGCATGATATGATTTCAACTTCATGGCATTCAATTCATTCAACAATTTTACTCATAGGATATAAGTGAAGCACAAGAGTAAATAACAAACTACTCCAAAAAGATATAAGTGAAGATCAAATGAGTAGTTAAGTAAATAGATAGCTATGTGAGGGCTCTCTCTCATTTAAAACTTTCAGATCTAAGAATTTCATTAAAAAAGCAAGCAAAATAAAACAAAATGACATTTCAAGGATAGCACACATCATGTGAAGAAGCAAAAGCTTAGGCTCAACCGATAATTGTTGAAGAAGAAAGGTGGGATGCCTATCGGGGCATCCCCAAGCTTAGATGCTCGAGACGTCTTGAAATATTATCTTGGGATGCCTTGGGCATCCCCAAGCTTGAGCTTTTGTGTCTCCTGAATTCCTCTCATATCACGGTTTTCCTAAATCTCAAAAGCTTCATCCACACAAAACTCAACAAGAACTCGTGACATAAGTTAGTATAAACCAATGCAAAAACTTTATCATTCTCTACTGTAGCAAATCACTAAAATTATTATTCAACATTGCATACTAAATGCCTCTGCATATTTAATACTCATATCCTCAAATATAATCATTAAACAAGTAAACATATGCAAACATAACAGCAATCTGCCAAAATAGTACAGCCTGTAAAGAATGCAAGAGTATCAATACTTATTCAACTCCAAACATTATGAAATTCTACCACACTGTAGAAAATTTATCAGAGCTCATTATGCAAAAAGTTTCAACATTTTATCACATTCTGACTTTCCTCGGGAATTTTTGCAACATCGATAAACTTTCTGTTTTCAAACAGCAACATGTATACTTGCAAGATAAGCATGGCAAAGGCTATCAATGCCACTTTTATTGAAATAAAAGGTGCAAAACATTATTCTAAATAACAGCAAGCAAATTCTAACAAAATAAATTGACGCTCCAAGCAAAACTCATATCATGTGACGAATGAAAACATAGCTCTGAGTGAGGTTACCGATAATGTTGGAGACAAAAGAGGGGATGCCTTCCGGGGCATCCCCAAGCTTAGTTGCTTGGATATTCCTTTGATATTAACTTGGGGTGCCTTGGGAATCCCCAAGATTAGGGTCTTGTCACTCCTTATTCTCCTCATATCGTTATCTCATCCAAAACTTGAAAACTTCAATCACACAAAACTTAACGGAACTCTATGAGATGGGTTAGTATGATAAAGACAAACCATTCACTTTGGTACTGTCAAAGACAAGATTCATAATTTTTCTCATACAATTCCTACTATACCTCATCATTTCCACAATTTATATTGAGCAATATAAGCTATAGAAACTAGAAAACAAACAAGCTATGCATTGAAAACAGAATCTGTCAAAAAGAGAACAGTACGTAAAGATCTGAATATTAGGCATACTTATGCGACTCCAATTTTTTTGAAAAACTAGTACAACGTAGACAATTTGTATATCAATCATCTGTAAAAAATTCAGATTTTTCCACGCTCCAGTGAATTTAAACAATTCTGTTTCTAGAGGCAAAAGTTTCTGTTTTTGCATAGATTCAAGTCAGCTATCATCCACACTATTCCAAGAGCTTTACTTGGCACTTTATTGAAACAAAATCTATAAAACATTATTACTACAGTAGCCTAATCATGTGAAAACATAAAAACAGTAGGTAAAAGTATTGGGTTGTCTCCCAACAAGCGCTTTTCTTTAATGCCTTTTAAGCTAGGCATGATGATTCAATGATGCTCGCATAAAAGATAAGAATTAAAACACAAAGAGAACATCATGCATCATAAGTTCCTCTCTCATAATAATTTTCAGTGGCATCATGAATAGATTCATCAACATAACCATTACATAAAGCATTCTTTTCATGATCCACAAGCATAGAAAATTCATTACTCTCTATGGCATACATGTCATCATAATAATCATCATAGAAAGCAACTTTATTGCCATAGTCAGTTGAAAGCTCTTCCAAAATAGTGGATGTATCACTAAATAAAGTCATGACCTCTCCAAATCCACTTTCATCAATATTGTAATGAGGTTCAACACCCTCCAAAATAGTGGGATCACTACTACCTAGAGTTGACACTCTTCCAAACCGACTTTTATCAATGTAATCATCATAAATAGGAGGTATGCAATCATTATAACAAATTTGCACACCAAATCTTGGGGGACTAAAAATATCATCTTCATCAAACATAGCATCCCCAAGCTTATGGCTTTGCATATCATTAGCATCATGGATATTCAAAGAATTCATACTAACAACATTGCAATCATGCTCATCATTTATACCAAACATTCTATTGAATTCTTCTTCTATCAATTGAGCACAGTTTTCCGATCCATCATTTTATAATATGATGCAGCCTCAATTCCATTTTTTGTTTTCTTTTATAAACCAAACTAGTGATAAAACAAGAAACTAAACAAATTCGATTGCAAGATCTAAAGATATACCTTCAAGCACTCACATCCCCGGCAACGGCGCTAGAAAAGAGCTTGATGTCTACTATGCAACTTTATTCTTGTAGACTTGTGTTGGGCCTCCAAGCGCAGAGTTTTGTAGGACAGTAGCAATTTTCCCTCAAGTGGATGACCTAAGGTTTATCAATCCATGGGAGGTGTAGGATGAAGATGGTCTCTCTCAAACGACCCTGCAATCAAATACAAGAAATCTCTTGTGTCCCCAACACACCCAATACAATGGTAATTTGTATAGGTGCACTAGTTCGGCGAAGAGATGGTGATAAAAGTGTAATATTGATGGTAGAAATATATTTTTATAATATGAATAAATAAAAACAGCAAGGTAGAAAATAGTAAATGGGCACAAAAATGATATTGCAATGCTTTAAAATGAGGCCTAGGGTCCGTACTTTCGCTAGTGCAATCTCTCAACAATGCTAATATAATTGGATCATATAACCAGCCCTCAAAGTGTGATGAAGAATCACTCCAAAGTTCCTATCTAGCGGAGAACATAAGAATAAATTGTTTGTAGGGTACGAAACCACCTCGAATCTATTCTTTCCGTTCGATCTATTCAAGAGTTCGTACTAAAATAACACAAAACTATTCTTTCCATTCGATCTATCCTCGACTTCGTACTAAAATAACACCAAAGCAAATTCATATTCATAATACTCAATCCAACACAAAGAACTTCAAAGAGTGCCCCAAGATTTCTACTGGCGAAACAAAGAACGTGCATCAACCCCTATGCATAGATTACCCCAATGTCACCTCGAGAATCCGCGAGTTGAGTGCCAAAACATATATCAAGTGAATCAATACGATACCCCATTGTCACCATGAGTATTCAACTGCAAGACATATATCAAGTGTTCTCAAATCCATAAAAGTATTCAATCCGATGACAAAGAAATCTCAAAGGAAAAAACTCAATCCATCACAACAAGATAGAGAGGGGAAAACACCATATGATCCGACTATATTAACAAAGCCCACGATACATCAAGATCGTGATATCTCAAGAACATGAGAGAGAGAGAGAGATTAAACACATAGCTACTGGTACAAACCCTCAGCCCCAAGGGTTGACTATATTAACAAAGCCCGCAATACATCAAGATCGTGACATCTCAAGAACACGAGAGAGAGAGAGAGAGAGATTAAACACATAGCTACTGGTACAAACCCTCAGCCCCAAGGGTGGACTATATTAACAAAGCCCGCGATACATCAAGATCGTGACATCTACAGAACACGACAGAGAGAGAGAGAGAGAGATTAAACACACAGCTACTTGTACAGACCCTCGGGCCCGAGGGTGGACTACTCCCTCCTCATTGTGGTGGCCGCCGGGATGATGAAGATGGCCATCGGAGATGATTCCCCCCTCCGGCAGGGTGGCGGAAAGGGTCTAGATTGGTTTTTGGTGGCTACAGAGCCTTGCGGCGGCGGAACTTCTGATCTAGGGTAACCCCGATGGGTTTTGGAATATTTGGGAATTTATAGTGCAAAGAAGGGGTGCGGGAGGCCACCGAGGTGGGCACAACCGACATGGGTGCGCCAGTTGAGCCTGGCGCACCCTGGTGGGTTGTGCCCCCCTCGGGACACCCCCTAGGTGCTGCTCTGGCCCATTGATTTCCTTCTGGTCCATAAAAAATCCAGAAAATAGTTTCGCGGTGTTTGGTCTCCGTTTGATATTGATTTTCTGCGATGTAAAAAGCAAGCAAAAAACTGCAACTAGCACTGGGCACTGGGTCAATAGGTTAGTCCCAAAAATGATTGTAAAACACCCCAGAATGATAAAATAACAGCATGAATACTTCATAAATTATAAATACGTTGGAGACGTATCAACGTGGTGTCACGTGAATGGTTAATAGAACGCACACGGTTTGAATTATACAAACGTTTGAGATATTAAAGTGGCAGCTATTTTTTCAAAATGCCTTTGTTGGCTGTTATTCGAGTGCGCCTTCTCTCAAAATGGACACGAAAAATACCACAGCATGTCGGGTGCCATTCCATGATAACATGCCAACTTTCATGAATTTCAGACGAGTTTTGGATTTACTAGAATTTAAAAACAAAGTATCTCAACATTTTACCGGCAATCAACGGTGCCCTGTTGTTTGAAATCCATTCCCATTTCTTGCTCGGAACCTAAGCATGCACCCAAGGACACAGATTTTATTTTTCAACCAATTTATATGCACTGGAGCATGTGCATGTAGTTAAAATTTGAATTATGCATATAAATGCATTGAAAACTTAGTTAAAGCATAAAAATGTCCAAACGAACCCCAAAAAATCACAATAATTGACACAACACTCATGTTGTTCTATGTTGACGCGAGAAAAGTTTTGAAAGCAATAAGAGGCAATGGATATCGTTTCGTCCCCAAAGGTAAGACGTTCCCTACCGAAACCATCATGCTTGTTGTGAGAAGCTCTGGTTTGTGAGAAGCATATACCCAAACCTGTCCCAAATGGGACAAAAAATTACCACGGCATGTTGATGCCACTCCATGATAGCATGCCAAGTTTCATGAATTTCAGACGTGTTTTGGATTTACTAAAATTTAAAAACCAGGTATCTCAATGTTTGCGGCCGAGTGACGGTGGCAGGGTGTTTGACATTCATTCCCATTTCTAGCATGGAACCTAAGCATGCAACCAAGAACACAGATTTGAATTTTCAACCAATTTATATGCATTAGAGCATGTGCATGTAGTTCAAATTTGAATTATGCACATGAATGCATTGAAAACCCAGTTAATGCATAAAAACGTCCAAACGAACCTCGAAAAATCACAAAAATTGACACAACACTCCTGTTGTTCTAAGTTGACACAAGAAATTTTTTTAAAGCAATAAGAGGCAATGGGTATTATTTCGTCCCCAAAGGTGGGACGCTCCCTACCGAAACCATCATGCTTGTTGTGAGAAGCTCTGGTTTGTGAGAAGCATATACCCAAACCTGCCCCAAGTGGGACAAAAAAATTACCACGGCATGTTGATGCCGCTCCATGATAGCATGCCAAGTTTCATGAATTTCAGTCGAGGTTTGGATTTACTAGAATTTAAAAACCAGGTATCTCAATGTTTGCGGCTGAGTGACGGTGGCAGGGTGTTTGACATTCATTCCCATTTCTTGCATGGGACCTAAGCATGCAACCAAGGATACAGATTTGAATTTTCAACCAATTTATATGCATTAGAGAATGTGCATGTATTTCAAATTTGAATTATGCACATGAATGCATTGAAAACTCAATTGATGCATAGAAATGTCCAAACGAACCCCAAAAAATCCCAAAAATTGACACAACACTCCTATTGTTCTATGTTGACACTAGGAAAAAATTGAAATTGAGAAGAGGCAATGGATATCCTTTCGTCCAGAAAGGTGAAACGTTCCCTACCGAAACCATCAGGCTTGTTGTGAGAAGCTCTAGTTACTGAGAAGCATATCCCCAAACCTGCCCCAAATGGGACAAAAAATTTACCACATCATGTTGATGCCGCTACATGACAGCATGCCAAGTTTCATGGATTTCAGACAAGTTTTGGATTTACTAGAATTTAAAAACGAGGTATCTCAATGTTTGCGGCCAAGTGACGGTGGCAGGGTGTTTGACATTCATTCTCATTTCTTGCATGGGACCTAAGCATGCAACCAATGACAAGGATTTGAATTTTCAACCAATTTATATGCATTAGAGCATGTGCATGTAGTTCAAATTTGTATTATGCACATGAATGCATTAAAAACTTGGTTAATGCATAAAAATATCCGAACGAACCCCGAAAAATCACAGAAATTGACACAACACTCCTATTGTTCCACGTTGACACTAGGAAAAAATTTGAAATCGAGAAGAGGCAACGGATATCATTTCCTCTAGAAAGGTGAAATGTTCCCTATCGAAACCATCACACTTGTTGTGAGAAGCTCTGGTTTATGAGAAGCTTATACCCAAACCTGCCCCAAATGGGACAAAAAATTTACCATGGCATGTTGATGCCGCTCCATGATAGCATGCCAAGTTTCATGAATTTCAGACCAAATTTGGATTTAATTACAAAAGAAAGTACGTCGACGTTTGCAGGAGAGCCACAGTGCCGTGGTGTTCGAATTTCATCCCCATTTCTTGCATGGGACATAAGCATAAACCCATGGACACATATATGATTTTACAACCCATGCTGGTGCACCGGAGCATGTGCATGTAGTTTAATTTTGAATTGTACACCAGAAATGGCTAGAAAACCAATTTAATGTGTAAAATGTTTGAACGAACCCTGAATAATTCCAATTATTCTACAACACACATATAGTTGCATGTTCACTGCAGATAAAAGGTTTAGCAATTCAAACACCGTCCATTGCCGCTGTGACCCCATTATGTAATTCAAATCAAGATGAAAAATCAAGTAGATCCCACACAGTTTATTATCACCAACCGTGTGAGATGCAGCACAAAATATCATGGAGCACCGTCGGTGTATAGTACGGCTATGGCTTACGCAAGAAGGTGCGTCGGCTACAGTCCACAGCCGGCGTCTCAAGCACACTAGCTCGCTCCCCAAATATCATTTCACTGTTCAATCATCACCGGTGAAAGATGGGCACATGGACCTGCGTCGGGAGGGCAACTTCGGTGGCCCACTCCGGCGAGAGTGCGGCCGCAGCCGCCATGCGCGTGCTAACAAGGTGCATGAGCGCGGCCGCAATCTGCGACCGGGCGGCCAAGGCAGCCCAAACGGCCGTTGTTGTTTCTCAGGTGGCGGCAACAACATCTGCCTCTGGGATAGCAACTGGCAAGAGCGGCACAGCAGTTATCCGTTCCGCGGTGATACGTCTCCAACGTATCTATAATTTTTTATTGTTCCATGCTATTATATTATCTGTTTTGGATGTTTAATGGGCTTTAATATGCTCTTTTATATTATTTTTGAGACTAACCTATTAACGGGAGGCCCAGTGCCAGTTTCTGTTTTTTGCCTATTTTAGAGTTTTGCAGAAAAGGAATACCAAACGGATTCCAAACGGAATGAAACCTTAGCGATGATCTTTCTTGGACCGAAAGCAATCCAGAAGACTTGGAGTCGAAGTCTGGAACTCCACGAGGAAGCCACGAGGTAGGAGGGCGCGCCCAGGGGGTAGGCATGCCCTCCACCCTCATGGGCCCCTCGTAGCTCCACCGACTTACTTCTTTCGCCTATATATACACTTATACCCTAGAAACATCAAGGAGATCCACGAAACCATTTTTCCACCACCGCAACCTTCTGTACCCGTGAGATCCCATCTTGGGGCCTTTTCCGGCGATCTGCCGGAGGGGGAATCGATCACGGAGGGCTTCTGCATCAACACCATTGCCTCTCCGATGAAGCGTGAGTAGGTTACCATAGACCTTTGGGTCCATAGTTATTAGCTAGATGGCTTCTTCTCTCTCTTTGATTCTCAATACAAAGTACTCCTCGATGTTCTTGGAGATCTATTCAATGTAATACTCATTTGCGGTGTGTTTGCCGAGATCCGATGAATTGTCGATTTATGAACAAGATTATCTGAATTCTTATATGCATGATTTTATATCTTTGCAAGTCTCTTTGAATTATCGGTTTAGTTTGGCCTACTAGATTGATGTTTCTTGCAATGGGAGAAGTGCTTAGCTTGGGGTTCAATCTTGCGATGTCCTTTCCCAGTGATAGTAGGGGCAGCAAGGCACGTATTGTATTGTTGCCATCGAGGATAAAAAGATGGGGTTTATATCATATTGCTTGAGTTTATCCATCTACATCATGTCATCTTGCTTAATGCGTTACTCCATTCTTATGAACTTGATACTCTAGATGCATGCTGGATAGCGGTCGATGTGTGGAGTAATAGTAGTAGATGCAGAATCGTTTCGGTCTACTTGACACGGACGCGATGCCTATATTCATGATCATTGCCTTAGATATCTTCATAACTATGCGCTTTTCTATCAATTGCTCGACAGTAATTTGTTCACCCACCGTAATACATGCTATCTTGAGAGAAGCCACTAGTGAAACCTATGGCCCCTGGGTCTCTTTCCTATTATATTGCATCTCTTTTATTTACATCGCATCTCATTTACTATTTTGCAATCTTTACTTTCCAATCTATACAACAAAAATACCAAAAATATTTACTTTACTATCTCTATTAGATCACACTTTTGTGAGTGACCATGAAGGGATTGACAACCCCTTTATCGTGTTGGTTGCAAGGTTCTTGATTGTTTGTGCAGGTACTAGGTGACTTGTGCGTTGTCTCCTACTGGATTGATACCTTGGTTCTCAAAACCGAGGGAAATACTTACGCTACTTTGCTGCATCACCCTTTCCTCTTCAAGGGAAAACCAACGCATGCTCAAGAGGTACCAACAAGGATTTCTAGCGCCATTGCCGAGGAGATCTATGCCAAGTCAAGACATACCAAGTACCCATCATAAAATCTTCTCCCTCGCATTACATTATTTGCCATTCGCCTCTCGTTTTCCTCTCCCCCACTTCTAAAACGATTTTCGAAAACCTTTTCGATTTCTTCACCCCTCTTCCGTTTGTCTCTTTTCGCTTGCTTCTTGTGTGCTTGTGTGTTGGATTGATTATTTGTCACGATGGCTCAGGATAATACTAAATTGTGTGACTTTTCCAATACCAACAACAATGATTTTATTAGCACTCCGATTGCTCCTACTACTGATGCTATATCTTGTGAAGTTAATACCGCTTTGTTGAATCTTGTTATGAAAGATCAATTTTCTGGCCTTCCTAGTGAAGATGCCGCTACCCATCTAAACAACTTCGTTGATTTGTGTGATATGCAAAAGAATAAAGATGTGGATAATGATGTTGCTAAATTGAAGCTATTTCCATTTTCTCTTAAAGATCATGCTAAAACTTGGTTCTCTTCTTTGCCTAAAAATAGTATTGATTCATGGAATAAGTGCAAAGATGCTTTTATCTCTAAGTATTTTCCTCCCGCTAAGATCATCTCTCTTAGGAACGATATTATGAATTTTAAGCAACTTGATCATGAGCATGTTGCACAAGCTTGGGAGAGGATGAAATTAATGATACGTAATTGCCCTACACATGGTTTGAATTGTTGGATGATTATACAAAAAAATTATGACGGATTGAATTTTGCTTCTAGAAAACTTTTAGACTCGGCCGCGAGAAGCTACTAAACTCCTAGACAATATTATGGTTAATTATTCTCAATGGCACACCGAAAGATCCACTAGTAAAAAAGTTCATGTGATTGAAGAGATAAATGTTTTGAGTGGAAAGATGGATGAACTTATGAAATTTTTTGCTAATAAAAGTGTTTCTTCTGATCCTAATGATATGCCGTTGTCCACTTTGATTGAGAATAATAATGAATCTATGGATGTGAATTTTGTTGGTAGAAACAATTTTGGTAATTCCTCTAATAATTATGTTTATTCCTACAACAACTCTTATGGAAATTTTAATAAGATTTCCTATGATTTTGATACTAGTGTTAAAGAATTTATGAGTTCGCAAAAGAATTTCAATGCTTTGGTTGAAGAAAAATTGCTTAAGATTGATGAGTTGGCTAGGAACGTGGATAGAATTTCTCTTGATGTTTATTCTTTGAAACTTAGATCTATTCCACCTAAGCATGACATCAATGAGTCTCTCAAAGCCATGAGAATTTCCATTGATGAGTGCAAAGAAAGAACCGCTAGGATGCGTGCTAAAAAAGATTGCTTTGTGAAAGCGTGTTCTTCTAGTTTTCATGATAATAATGATGAAGATATAAAAGTGATTGTTGTGACTCCTATTAAATCTTTGTTTTCCAATATTAATCTTGATAAAGATGGGACTGGAGATGAGTCAACTTTAGTTAAAAGGCGTCCCAATGATTCGGAGTTTTTAGATCTTGATACAAAAATTAATAAAAGTGGGACTGAAGAGGTCAAAACTTTACATAGCAATGAACCCACTATTTTGGATTTCAAGGAATTTAATTATGATAATTTCTCTTTGATAGATTGTATTTCCTTGTTGCAATCCATGTTAAATTCTCCTCATGCTTATAATCAAAATAAAGCTTTTACTAAACATATCGTTGATGCTTTAATGCAATCCTATGAAGAAAAGCTTGAACTAGAAGTTTCTATCCCTAGAAAACTTTATGATGAGTCATAACCTACTATTAAAATTAAGATTAAATATTATGAACGTTATGCTTTGTGTGATTTGGGTGCTAGTGTTTCCACGATTCCAAAAACCTTGTGCGATGTGCTAGGTTTTTGTGAATTTAATGATTGTTCTTTAAATTTGCATATTGCGGATTCCACCATTAAGAAACCTATGGGAAGGATTAATGATGTTCTTATTGTTGCAAATAGGAATTATGTGCCCGTAGATTTCATTGTTCTTGATATAGATTGCAATCCTACATGTCCTATTATTCTTGGTAGACCTTTCCTTAGAACGATTGGTGCAATTATTGACATGAAAGAAGGAAGTATTAGATTCCAATTTCTATAAAGGAAAGGCATCGAACACTTTCCTAGGAAGAAAATTAAATTTCCTTATGAATCTATTATGAGAGCCACGTATGGATTGCATACCAAAGATGTTAATACCTAGATCTATTCTTGTTTTTATGCCTAGCTAGGGGCGTTAAACGATAGCGCTTGTTGGGAGGCAACCCAATTTTATTTCTGTTCTTTGCTTTTTGCTCCTGTTTGGTAATAAATAATTCATCTAGCTTCTGTTTAGATATGGTTTTATGTTTTAGTTAGTGTTTCTGCCAAGTAGAACCTTTTGGGAAGACTTGGGTGAAGTCTTTGCGATCTTCCTGTAAAAAACAGAAACTTTTGCGCTCACGAGATTAGCTGTGATTTTTTACTGAAGAGTGATTTTAGGTTGATTCTTCTTGAAGATGATTAATAGACAAATTCCTCACGTCCAAAAAATTATTTCAGAATTTTTGGAGTTACATAAGTATACGAAAGTTACAGATTGCTACAGACTGTTCTGTTTTTGGCAGATTCTGTTTTTCGTGTGTTGTTTGCTTATTTTGATGAATCTATGAGTAGTATCGGGGGGTATGAACCATAGAGAAGTTGGAACACAGTAGTTTTAACACCAATATAAGTAAAGAATGAATTCATTACAGTACCTTAAAGTGGTGGTTTATTTTCTTATACTAACGAAGCTCATGAGATTTTCTGTTGAAGTTTTGTGTTGTGAAGTTTTCAAGTTTTTGGGTAAAGATTTGATGGATTTTGGAATCAGGAGAGGAAAGAGCCTAGCCTTGGGGATGCCCAAGGCACCCCAAGGTAAAATTCAAGGACAACCAAAATCCTAAGCTTCGGGTTACCCCGGAAGGCATCCCCTCTTTCGTCTTCATCTATCGGTAACTTTACTTGAGGCTATATTTTTATTCACCACATGATAAGTGTTTTGCTTGGAGCGCCTTGTATGATTTGAGTCTTTGCTTTTTAGTTTACCACAATCATCCTTGCTGTACACACCTTTTGGGAGAGACACGCATGAATAGGAATTTATTAGAATACTCTATGTGCTTCACTTATATCTTTTGAGCTAGATAATTTTGCTCTAGTGCTTCACTTATATCCTTTTAGAGCACGGTGGTGGTTTTATTTTATAGAAGTTATTGATCTGTCATGATTCACTGATATTATTTTGAGAATCTTTTAGAACAGCATGGTAATTTGCTTTGGTTATAAAATTAGTCCTAATATGATGGGCATCCAAGATGGGTATAATAAAAACTTTCATATAAAGTGCATTGAATACTATGAGAAGTTTGATTCTTTATGATTGTTTTGAGATATGAAGATGGTGATATTAGAGTCATGCTAGTAGATTAGTTGTGAATTTGAGAGATACTTATGTTAAAGTTTGTGATTCACGTAGCATGCACGTATGGTGAACCATTTTGTGATGAAGTTGGAGCATGATTTATTTATTGATTGTCTTCCTTATGAGTGGCGGCCGGGGCCGAGCAATAGTATTTTCCTACCAATCTATCCCCCTAGGAGCATGCACGTCGTACTTCGTTTCGATAACTAATAGATTTTTGCAATAAGTATGTGAGTTCTTTAGGACTAATGTTGAGTCCATGGATTATACGCACTCTCACCCTTCCACCATTGCTAGCCTCTCTAGTACCGCACAACTTTCGCCGGTACCATACACCCACCATATACCTTCCTCAAAACAGCCACCATACCTACCTATTAACTTGTAGATTTTTGCAATAAGTATATGAGTTCTTTATGACTAATGTTGAGTCCATGGATTATACGCACTTTTCCTCCTTCCACCATTGCTAGCCTCTCTAATACCGTGCACTTTTCGCCGGTATTTGTGACACCCCCAAAATTTTGGCCTTGTTTTTATTTATTAAAATGTTGCCAGGAAATAAAACTTTTCCAATTGTCAAGTTTTACCTTTTGTGATTTTGGATTTATACCTCTTGTGGGAAAAACCTTCAAAGGTATTGTTGGACTTGATTTCTCTCTATAATAAAACAATTACTTATCAGTGGATTCAAATGTTGCAAGATTTACTTTCTCAAAACTTTGTTCTTATAAAATGATTTCTTTTGCATTTGGAGCCTATTTGCACTACAAACATTTGGCAAATGCATTCAAATTTTCCACCAAAATTTGGGGATGTCATGTGATGGTTCCACATCAATTTTATGCAAAAATACCTTCTGGCCATTGGAGATTTTGAGCTCTTCACCAACTTTTCCAATCTGGTCCAGTAGGCACTTTTGCACTACAACCCATTTAAATATTTCTTTAAAATTTCTTCCAAGGGTTTGAAGATGTCAATGGATGCATACAATTCATCTTCAAGCAAAAACCCAGTAATGTTCTTTGAAAAATTTAAGTGAAACATCTTCATTTCCATTCTGGTCCAGTTTGGTGATTTGTACTGCAACCCATTTTTATTTTGCTCTAATACCTTTGAGCTTTTTCCTACCTATAGTCCTCCCTACCAAACTCTTAAGTCCAGGAGATTGGACCCTTCGGCATATTTTTGGTGCATGCAATGTCAGCCTTTAGTTTCTGCCCAAAACTGGTTTTCTAAAATTCTTGCACTATCAACTTTTCGTTTTTGCCAAACTAATCTTACCACCATCTCCTGCATCTAAAGAGACACTGATCTGGAGATTTTGGCCACTCCAAGAGTTGCCGAAGTGCATATGACATTCTGTCGAACACCTGGTGTGCACAGTCATTTTTGGCAAGCTCTCGAGTTTGCATTGTGGACTTGAACCCCTGACCTACCCACCTTGTCCACTGAGTGCCTTGTTACCCCTACCTCCATCCTGTGCAGTGCCAGCTCCACCCTCGAGCTCTAGAGCGCGCTGGCATTTCGTCGAGCAGGTACCGTGCGTGCTCTGGGTGCGCCCAGAGCACACGTTTTGCACGCGCGCGCACTACGCCGACACGCCGCACTGCCGCCCTCGTCGCGTCCCATCTCTGACCCCTGCTCGCCTGCCGAACCCCGCCAGGCACTCGCCCTCTCTCCAGTACCCTCCAAGCTCCCCCTGGCACTCTGCAGCGCCGCCTTGGCAGCACGCCGGCGTCGGCAGCGGATTCCGCCGCGGGCGGCGCGGCCCAAACCACCAGCGCACGCCAGCTGCCCCGGAGCACAGGCCGTGCTTATCCTCCCGCTCATCGGAACGCGTTCGTCGCCGCCACGATACCCTGCAACTACAGGAAAGTGGTCGCCGACGATCTTATCTTCTGCCGCCGCGGAGCCAGCCTCGTCACGTTATAAAAGGGAACCCCGAGCTCGTTCAAGGCTTCAGGCGACATCAGACACTCCCCGTAGAGTTTCCCACGCAGTAGATCGACCCGTAGTGGCCATCTTCCTCAACTCCGGCAAGTTCGGTCGCCGCCGCAATCCAGTGCCGTTCGTCGCAGCCAAGCCCTCCCCCACCAATCCAACACCACCAGTCGCTCCCTCTGGTCCTTGCGGAGCTGCCCAGCTACTCAACTTCGATCGGAGACCACCGGAGCACCAAAGTCACTTCACCACCGTAGCTTTTCTCCGCCGCGGAGCTCGCCGCCGGCGATTCCTTCCACCTCCGACGACCCATCAACCACCCAAAGGACCGCCTCGGTCTAGCCGTTCCATCCCCGCCCTTGGATGCCCGTGAGGCACTGCCGTTCGTCGACGGCGATCGCCGGAGCCCCGCTCCCGTCGGGCAGTAGAGAGGAGAAGGAGGGAAGAAACGGTCAAACCTGACCAGTGGGCCCTCTGGACCCACTGTCAGTGACCCGCACGACCGCTCCCTCTGTTTAAGTGAAGGCGCAAACTCCCGAGTGCGTCTCCTCTACTGCGAAAGCGTATTTTCTTCTGAATCGTTTTCTTTTCTGGTTTTATTTAAAAACAGAGATTTGACCAAACTTTGACTGGCTATAACTTTTAAAATAAAACTCCAAATGAGTTGATTCTTTTTCCTACCTCTCTTAATTTTCATCTAGTTTATTTTAAGATTTATTTCAAAAATATTTGAGACAACTTTTGGTACTGTGTTTGAAATATTTGTTATTTGTATATTTGCAAAATAGGATTTTGGAGGAAAAGGGAAGCTTCCAAAAAGTGCATCCTATGCATACTCTTGAAGGCAAGCATTTCTGAACTCTGGCATAATATTTTGTTGTGGTGTTTGGATGCGATCACAACACCTTTTGACTTGGAGTATGTGATAGCTTTATGTATCGATATGGTCTCGTGCAGGAGTGCACTTTGGAGTTGTTTTGTGGTCAGCAATGGATACACTAGTGATTTGGGTCATCCTCGTGAGCTTCTCTTGCACACCGGTAAGAAGCCGGGAAAGTCGTGGTCTTGGGTAGACACGAGCTTGTCCTTAATCCCTCGTCGAGACGAGTATGCCCGGCATAGCATGGTGAGGCTCGAGGAGTGGTGATTTATTTCACTAGTGGTAATATTGTTGGTGGATACTTGGACCACCTGAGTCGGTTGTAGACCGAGTCTTGATCAATAGCTTCCTTCTTTGTCGGTACCACCACTTGTCCCTGCAGGGGACAGGGTATGGTTCAGTAGGTTGTCAACCCTTTTCCAAAGCACACACCGTACAGAGAGGCCGTGATGAGGGTCCCATGGCCATGGATTAAAGACAGTCATCCGGTCCGGGGGCATGGGTGTTTCGGTTGTAGCCGAAGGGGTAGCTCCCCAGTTTGCGCGCGGTATAAATTTTGTGATCCCATGCTATGTTGAGGTTGTAGCCTCCCCACTTAGAGTTTTTGCTTGGCAGGTGTCGTGGGTGATTCCAGACACTAGTGAGTTAAGCTGGTGTGTGCAGGTCAGGCGTGTTTTCAATCAAAAGACCGTAGACGGAATTAGTCCCAAGGGACTGAGTAATCCCGTTACTCGTGGAAAATGGTACTCCCTCTGCAGAGGATATATCCTGTTGGATAGTCATGTCCTTGAGTAAAAACCACAGTCTGAGTTGAGTCTCAGTAACGGTATTCGGATGGAGAACGATTTAACTAGAACTCAGTAACGGTATTCGGATGGAGAACGATTTAACTGGATCGTAGTAACGGTATTCGGATGGAGATACGGCTCGACTAAATTATCGGGTTTTTTTTGGATGGAGAAACGACTGTACTATATATTGTTTATGATTGTGGCACATGTGGATTTTGATCCTTATTTATTTTTGGACTAACCATTTATATTACTTATATTATTGAGTATCCCTGGGATGGTTCTACCTCCTGGATATTCACTGTGATTATTCTCTTATAAGCCCTTTATGTGGTGTCGCCCCGACGCGCGACTGCGGCATTATTATTTCTGCATTTTCCGCTCGAGGAGTCATTCAGACACTCGTTTGGCACCAGTATTACTATTCTGCATTTTCCGCTCGAGGAGTCATTCAGACACTCGTTTGGCACCCAGTATTTTGTTTTGGTATATTTTTAACCATATGTGTGCATCTTGGTCTTTCGTATATTTCGTGACAGACGTGTGATCATCTAATTAACCCGGAGCATGTTTGATATATTATACCCGTGTTCTTAATGTTTGCGAGTACATTCAAACGTACTCACTGGCTTGTCCCTGGCTATTGTCTTGGCCAGATTCCTTGCTTGGAGATAAGCATCGCGGTGACAACCTCGGAACCTACGCGTTGACGTTTGCAGCCTCGCGAAGATAGGAGTTATCCTGGTCAGCTGTTCTTGTGGGAAATGGAGTCCCATAGACGCAGATGAACCACAGACCGCTTCCGCCATCAACCACTAGCAAACCAAATGTTGTACTCCTAGGCCTAAATGATCTTGTACTACATATTTTTGTACTTGCTTGGAATTCTTGTATCAAGTTGGTACCTCATCAGCTAACAGTAATCCTGGGGCTGATGAGCGCACAGGCCGTTTTTCTGGGAATTTATATCCCAAAAATCCGGTCGTGACAGACTTGGTATCAGAGCCAGGCTGACCATTGGCTAATCCTATCCTAGCCAGGTCAATAAACCTAGGTTAACCCAAACCACCAG
>NC_057805.1:451867126-451869496 GCF_018294505.1 Triticum aestivum | reverse complement strand
CAGCCCAGAGTTGCCCCTGGTGGCCACCAACGACTGACAGTTTGGACCAATACTCAGAGGAGCACTGGCCCGGGGGTTTAAAATAAAGATGACCCTCGGGCTCGCGAAAACCCGGGGAAAAAAGGTATAGGTCGCAAATGGTAAAACCAAGGTTGGGCCTTGCTGGAGGAGTTTTATTCAAGGCGAACTGTCAAGGGGGTCCCATAAATCACCCGACCGCGTAAGGAACGCAAACTCAAGGAACATAATCCCGGTATACAGTAACTAGGGCGGCAAGAGTGGAACAAAACACCAGGCATAAGGCCGAGCCTTCCACCCTTTGCCAAAATATATATAGATGCATTAATTGAATAAGAGATATTGTGATATCCCAACATATCCATGTTCCGACATGGAACAAACTTCAACTTCACCTGCAACTAGCAACGCTATAAGAGGGGCTGAGCAAAAGCGGTAACTTAGCCAAACAATGGTTTGCTAGGAAAGGATGGTTAGGGATGACATGGCTAAAATGGGAGACATGATATAGCAAGTGATAGGTAGCGGAGCATGGCAATAGAGCGAACAACTAGCAAAGCAAAGATAGAAGTGATTTCGAGGGGTGGTCATCTTGCCTGCAAGATTCTCAGAGTTGTCGAAAGCTTGATCCTCGTAAGCGTACTCGACAGGTTCCTCGTTCACGAACTCGTCTCCCGGCTCTACCCAAGACAAGAACACAAACAAACGGAACCACAATCAACAACGAGAAATGCGCAAGCAACATGATGCAAAACATGTATGATATGCGAGATATGATATGCGATGCATATCCGTGCTCCGGAAGGAAAATGATGAACATGGCAGTAACTTGGCAAACCAAGCATGCCACTGGAAAGATGAGGTGATTTCGGTCGAAATCGATATAAAGATCACCGGAATCGGATGCACGGTTTGCAAATGGCAAGCAAAACAAGAATGACACGAATCTGCGATAAACAGCAAGATAGCACTTGAAATGCAACAAGCAACAATGCTACAGCACCCCAACATAGCAACAAAGCACATGGCAGTAATCTACAGGAGATGCTTGACAAAATATGAACACTGAGCTACGGCTAGTTCACAACATATCAAGCTCAAACAAGCATGGCAAAAATGCAAAAGATTACAGGTTCACAGACTTAATGAAAAACTGGACATGGCAGAAAACAGCATCAGGTAGCAATGTTCAGAGCACGAAATCAACATGCTACAGGAACTTAACATAGCACAACAAGGCATGGTAGTGTTGTACTAAAAGCACATGACAAAAGTCCCTTACTGACCATAAGCCAAAACGGACCAGAAGATATGATGGCAAGCATGTAAACATAGCAAGTTTCGTTATCAGGTTTCAGACTTAGCAGAAAACAGAGCATGGCAGAAATATTAATATGTAGGCCTCTTTGTGAGCTTTATGCACTCACTACAGAGCAATGCATGACAAACTAAGCACACCTACAGCAATATGGCATGTGTATGAAGCTAACCATGGCAAGAACACAAGCATAGCATGTATGGATCAACTACAATAAGCTTGGCAAAATTGCATATCATGTTAAGAATCTGCCAGAAATATTTTATAGCAAAAGTAGAGCAAGATTGGGTCATGCTATGGCACTCCATAATTGCAAACAATTGCAGGAATGGATCAATTACAACTATAGCTACAAAACATCCTTACGGAACATCTCCAAAATATGCATGGATCTCTCTGTAGCATCAAGTTTACATGGCAACAAAATTACAGCAGACAAGGACTTAGAGAAATCACCAAGTCCCTGAAATCAGAAATATTACGGGGCCTACTTTGCATGCTTGTGCTAGTCACCACAGAGATCACAAAAATACATGGACTACACCACTGGAAAGATGGCATGGCATACTTCAAAACACATGTAGAGCTCATGCTCAAAAGATGCACAGATTTAATGATACAAAAATGACAAATCTCCAAGTTCTGATAAGAACCAGAGATTAACAGCAACTAGCCCTCTTCCAACAGAGATTTGGGCATCAAGATGACCTCTAATGAACATGGTGCAATTGAACAAAATGAAGAGCATCACGAGACGAACAATTTGGCATATTACACGCGCGAATCGGAGCTACATGCACGGAGTTATAGCTATACGAACAGAGGCACATGCTGAAATAATTTAAAGACTTAGAGAAAATTAGGGGCGAGAAAAAGTCAACGGGCTCACGTACAGATCGAGATCTCGCGAGCTCCTCGAGCTCGGGCCGGCGACCGAAGGAAGAGGACGGCGGCGCGGGGGAAGAAGAGGCGCGGGGAGGCGCCGGCGGAGGGAGGCCGGAGGAAGGAGGGGCGGCCGCGGCGGCGAGGCGACG